>NC_133455.1:109834374-110011874 GCF_048565385.1 Saimiri boliviensis
ATGTTATTTAAATTTCTGAGCCTTAGTCTAATCTTATGTAAAGTGAGGCAGCTAAACTGTTAAGGATCGATTCCCTCTTCATTTCTAAAATTCCATTACTCTAAGTGAGCAATATTTGGTAAATACTAATGCTGCTCCATATTTATCATTTTCTTGGCTGTAAAGAAATACTTTAAAGATAAGATTTCCAAAGCTACAGTATCAAATCATTGTGAATGGGATATTTTTCAATTTTAATATAATGTGGTCAGTTAACTTTTGGAAGGTATTAGCGAACAATCCAAAAAACTCTCATTCCTGTTTTAGTGAACTTGATAAAAATGGGAAGGTATGACAACTCTATAGAACAGAAAGAAATGGAATATGTGGCTATAAAATTTGCTGCTAAAGGTTAGGTTGACAAGCTGAGGCTGTTAAATCTCCTGGCCTGGGTCCTTCAATTCCCAGTGCCTGAATCTGCATGTCTGCATTTTCCATGTGTTTGAGTTCAAACAGCCGTAAGTCAGGGCCCCTGGGAACAAAGCTTTTCCAGAGGCTAAGCCGACAATACCTTCATTCAGTGGAAAAACTGTCTCATTCTTACGAAGACAGTAAACTACCTGGCTCTTTGAAATGAAAACAAATAAAAAGAGAAAACTAATACATGTTTATTAAATGAAAAAAAAAAAATGAATAAGTAACTCATGAATTCCAAGTCTTGGCTTCTGGCTCTGAATCCCAAGATCAATACAAACTTTCTAATGGAAGCCTTTTGACTTGAATCAGATAAATAAAATATAATTACTTTGACAGGAGAATACTGAAGAAAAACAACATTTATTTCCCCCATTCTGTAAAAAAATTAACAGATTGGCCAGATCTGACCTGAAGCTCAATTTGCAAAAATCTACCTCATCAGTTCATAATTGATAATGACTTCTTTATGTTTGCTTATATGTGCCTGCAACAGGGTACTTATATGAGGGCAAAATGAATCAGTACACGGTTAATCTCCTTACAAGATAGTTGGAATGAACCAAGTTGTGCATTTTCCTGACTGTTATAAAATAGGCACAAAATGATCAGAAAGTCTTTCATTGGTCATATTTTTGGTAAGGGCTTTGGGAATATTAAGATTGTACATTATCTGTAAAGGTAGACAGAAATCACACACTGTGTTCTCAGGAACACAGGAATAGTATCTGTGCAATGTCATTGGAGGGGTCCTGGATTTTTACTAATTATGCTATTAGTCACTATTTGTTTCATGACACGATAAACAGGAGAGTAGGTTTAGAGGCTTAAAGAAAAATGATTTTATAGTCGATTAAACTAAATAGGTTAGATTGGCCACATGATGCACTCCAGCCAATTAACAGATGTGACAGGTTCTCATTGTCACTGTTGCTACCACCCTGGTCCAAAGTCACAGTCCTCTCTCACTTGGATAATTTCAACAGTCTCCTAACTGCTCCCCCATGTCTACTCTTGCTCCCTTCCCAACCACAGCATATTCTCAGTAGAGCAGCTGAAGCAGTCCAGTTAAAATGTAAGTTGAGTCTACTGACTCTTCTGTTCAAGACCAGTGACAACTTCCCATCTTACTCAGAGCAAAAGCCAAAACCCTTACTGTGACCTATAGAGCCCTACCTTCCAAGCTTGTACAGGCCGACTTCTTTGTTGTTGCTGTTGTTTTGCTGTGTTTTGCTTTAGGCTTTTAGCATCTGAAGCTATGCTGTCTCTAGTGATAAGCAGAAAAGAGGGATGAGGAAGGGGCTTTATTGGCCCAACCAGAAACAGAAACAGAAACTAAGGACCCATGACTGTGTTCTCTTCCTTGGACACCTTGGCTCCCCGCTGCCTCTGTCTTGCTGCTCCAGCTATCTCAGTTCTCCTGCTGCTCCCTGAACACCTCACCCAAGGCACACCTCAGGACCTTTGCACAGGTTGCTTTCTCCTCTCCTTGGAATCGTCTTCCCACATATAGCCCCAGGGAGCATCCCCTTACTTCTTGCAGGCCTTTTCCTATCCCTGGTTATCTTACCTAAAATTTTAACCTATCTCTATAATATTTCACATCTCCCTCCTTTAATAAAAATATTTACTCTCATATTTATCAGTATTTATCACTACAGTAAATATTACTGTATCTAACATACTATAGACATACTGACTTGTTTTGTTTTGCTTAGTGTCTACCGATCCCACTAGAATATACTTCTATAAGGGCAAGGATTGTTTTTTTTTTTTTTTTTGGTCTTTTTTTTCCCCACAGCTTTATCTCTAGTACCTAGAATGATGCCTGGCACAGAGCAGGTTCTCAATCAATGTCTGTTGAATGAACAAATGCATACTACCTCCTATTCACATGGAGTTCCCTTAACCAAGCCAGTAAAAACCCATTGGCTTTAATGGTAACTGAAATTCCTTTCACTTGTAAATCACTAAGATACCCTGAAGAATAGACTTCAACTCTTTTTTTTTTTTTAACTTCACGGTAGAGAAGATATGGGTTGTGCCCATTTCTCTTTGTCGTGGAGGTGGCTGTGGAGTTAGCACAGCCAATGGAAAAGGAGTGAAAATTGAATTTGATGAAGATGATGGTCCAATCACAGTGGCAGATGCCTGGCGAGCCCTCAGGAATCCCAGCATTGGGGAAAGCAGCATCGATGGCCTGACTAGTGTATTGAGCACTAGTGGAAGCCCTACAGATGGACTCAGTGTTATGCAAGGTCCTTACAGTGAAACAGCCAGCTTTGCAGCCCTCTCAGGGGGCACACTGAGTGGCGGCATTCTCTTCAGTGGCAAGGGAAAATACAGCAGGTTAGAAGTTCAAGCCGATGTCCAAAAGGAAATTTTCCCCAAAGACACAGCCAGTCTTGGTGCAATTAGTGACAACGCAAGCACTCGTGCTATGGCCGGTTCCATAATCAGTTCCTACAACCCACAGGACAGAGAATGCAACAATATGGAAATCCAACTGGACATTGAAGCCAAACCAAGCCACTATCAGCTGATGAGTGGAAGCAGTACGGAGGACTCACTCCATGTTCATGCTCAGATGGCAGAGAATGAAGAAGAAGGTACTGGTGGTGGAGTATGATATATATTATTATTACAGATTCCAAAGTCTGGAATTTCTAGTATTATGATTCTGGGGAAGGGAGCTATCCATAATCAAACTTGGCAAATGATAAACAGACTTGAAGTACTATATTTCATGAGAAGCATAAAATTCATCTAAAGTAAGAAAGTAATCCAGGGAAAACACATTAGAACTAGATTTTAGAACTTACTTGGAGATTCATTATTTTCACAGGTTTCCTCTTCATGTGGTGCTGTTGCTTCTTCCTCCTCTTCTTCTGGGTCATCAGTATCTCCTGACTCATCGCTGTCTTCCACCCATTTTCCTGGCATTAGTCCTGCTGAATCATAGGAGTTGCACAGAGGCCCCACAATGTGAGAGATGAAGGATTCCTGAAGATTGGCCAGCTGAGGAGCAGAACGATCCATGAAGGGGCTTATGGGTAATCCAAGGCTGGCCTCTTCATCACCCTAGAAATACAATACAAGTCAAGTCAGCATTCACTTGGCATCTGAAATTTGTAAATAAGCAAAACCCCAGACATTAATGCACACGTTTCTTGACAGCTAAAAATCCTACCTCAATCGCTAGGATTCCTACAGAAAGACTTTGCTGCTAATTAACACTTTTGTGATCTTGAGGTTTTTGCTTTTTATCAAGGAGAAATACATGAAGTCTAAAGTCTTATGTAACAGTAGATAATATTTTTATCACACAAGTCAGTGTCTGTTATATGAGAATATAAATGCATTAAAATGTAATGGTGAGGCCAGGCACAGTGGCTCATGCCTGTAACCCCAGCAATTTGGGAGGCAGAGGTGGGCGAGTTATGAGGTCAGGAGTTCGAGACCTGCCTGCCCAATATGGTGAAACCCCATCTCTACTAAAAATACAAAAAATTAGCTGGACGTAGTGGCAGACACCTGTAATTCTAGCCACTCAGAAGGCTGAGGCAGAAGAATTGCTTGAACCCAGGAGGTGGCGGTTACAGTGAGCCAAGACTGTGTCACTGCACTCCAGCTGGGTGACAGAGTAAGACTCCATCAAAAAAGAAAAAAAAAAAAAAGCAATGGTGAGAATAATTATTTAAAAATATATAAATGTAGCCTATATTCATTTTTTGCCTTGGCTGTCAGAAAGCTTAAAAGAATTTATTGCTAAATTCAAGGGGTTTACCTTATCCCAGATTTTTTTGAATTATTAATATATCTTCTGTGATTGTGTGGTTTCTGATATTCTTATTTATCTAAACATTTAATAATATTACTGTATAAATGTTTTATTTTGACGTGCTTCCAATCTTTTTGAGCAGAAAAAAAGGAGATTTTTAAACCAGAGGTTACTTAGCAAAATTAATAAAGGAAATATCCCAAAATATCAGCAACAATTATGCCTAAGAAGTGGTATTACAATACATGAATTTTTCCTTTACTTTACATTTTTCTGCATTTCCACATTTCAGGAATGATTATTAATAAATCCCTTTCTTAAGAAAGGCAATGCGTTATTTTTTAAAAGCACAAACCTTTCATTCTGCATATGAATCCTACTTATAATAATCATAAAAGTTCATTCTAATCTCTGTTTAAATATGTCCAGTGACAGACAATTTAATACTATTAATAAGATGTCTCAGTCTATTTTTGGACACCTTTAACAATATAAGTTTCTTTCTGACATTGACCTGATCTCTACTTCCCAATGACTTCTATAGACTGGTTATAGTCATACCTTTTTTAGGGCAGTAGAGAGGGATCTAACTTCTTTTTATGAATCAGATCCTGTGCTAAGTATGTTATATAATTTATCTTCTTTAATCTCCACAGCAATGTTACGATTAACCTATTTCTAAATTAGTATGTCACTCCTTTAAATATCAGAAGATAGTTATATTTCCCCCAGAGAAAATATCTTCATTTTCTTCATGTGCTTTTCTGTCTTTTATTTCTGTCCTTTATGCATGCTTCTTCACCTCCACATTCTTTTTAAGAGTGGTTCACAGTTCCAAACAGGAAGGTTCAGGTGCAATCTGACTGGTGTAGGATAATGTCAGGAGGATCACTCCTGGCTTTTGTAATTGTGGTAGCTTTTTAAAAAGTCAGCTAACTCTCACATTATCATGTCAAATGAAATGCCTATTTCTTTTTAGCTTTTTCATATACTATTGTTATTAGTTTTTCTTACAAAAGCGAACTTAATTTAATATGTATATACATTTGAAGTACCCTATACATATAAACTATTCCATATATATTTAAACTACCTTCCATGATAATAAATAAATTTTTTTAGGAAGATAAGTGAACTTAATGTGATATGCATATACATTTAAACTACCATATACCTATAAACTATACCCATATACATTTAAACTACCTCTGTGATAATTAATAAATCTATAAAAGAACAGTATTTCAAGGAGCTTCCTAATGTCTGACAACTTTCTCAATTATTTTCTTTCCCCCAAATGCTTGCAAATAACTTTATCATAGAGGGTTAGATTATATGTTAGTCAAATGTTTACACATCACTTTTTATCTCCTGATCAAAATTGACAATGCATTTTCTGATCAAAGTATGAGGATAAAATAGAGAGATCATATTTTCACAGCCATTAGAGGCTTTGAGCAATTCATAGGCAACCTGTAAGTACAGACTGAGATATATTGAACAGTTGTCAGTTACCTGTTCATAAAATTCATTGACAATACCATCTGTCCACTGAAGATGAAGTTCTTTACATTTAGCTGGACCATTGATATCAGCCAACTTTATACACATTTGACAAACCAGTAGACGATCATTTTCATTGGTCCAATCTATTCCAACATCATCATTCACCTAGTTGAGACAAAGTTAAAATACGTTTTGCTTCAATAAAAACAAAAGTGGAACAGAAAACAAAAGAACATTTATTGTCTTCATATTATAGAGGGATCACAATACCAAATAATTGGGAAATTCCAGCTATTTTAAAGTGTTATTGGCCTATGTAAATTAATGGTAACAATAGTTCATCAGGAAAGTAAAATGATCAATTATGGATAAAGTAATAATTATGGGTGACAGGATGAGTATAGACAAAAATAATTTAATCATACATTTAAAAATCACTAAAAGAACATAAATGGATTGTTTATAACACAGTGAATAAATGTTTGAGGTGACAGATACCACACTAACTGTTATGACTATTATGCATTACATGAATTTATTAATGTAACCCTTAAATAGAAACACTATGTACCTACAAAAATAAAAATTTAAAAAATCATTAATTATTGTATTAGCAACTAAATGCTTTTTAAAATTGGCATATATAATCAATTACTTTTGTTTTTTATTTTTTTTTGAGATAGAGTCTCACTTTGTCTCTGAGGCTGGAGTGCCGTGGCGCAGTCCTGGCTCGCTGCAACTTGCACCTCCTGAATCCAAACAATCTTCCTGCCTCAGCTCCTCAAGTAGGTGGGACTATAGGTGTGCGCCACCACACCTGGCTAATTTTTGTATTTTTAGTAGAGATGGGGTTTTGCCATGTTAGCCAGATTGGTCTCGAACTTCTGGCCTCAAGTGTTCCATTTGCCTCAGCCTCCCAAAGGGTTGGGATGATAGGCCTAAGCCATTGCACTGGGCCTTATTCTCAATTACTATTAAAATAATATAGTTACAAATCATAAACATTTTTATAACTTAATATTTGGGCATTTACTTTTGAGGTATAAAATTTTGCTTCAACTTTTGATCTGTACTGCTGCCAGATAATTTATATAAATATGCCATAGAGATGAGAAAAAATTAAATGAAACCAAAACCACAATGACAGAATGTGTTATTCCTCTGTAGCACAAAACATAATCTATAAAAACAGGATCTTAACTTCTTGGGCATCTAGAATCAGATCAATATGTATATGTGCGCTTCTGGTTAAACATTTTATTGCATTCCATTTTCACATTTGACATATGAGAGTTGATAGTAACATGTTCTGTTCAACGGTTTGCTTCCATGATATCTTTCAATGTGTCTATAAAATGAAGACTGGTACAACTCTACTTACCTTGCTATTAAATTTGGCTACAAAGTCAAAGTGTTTTTTCAGGTCAGTGGCCAAAATTGCTTCAATGACGAGGAAACGGAAATGCTTAAATTCCACATGGTCAAGGTTAACTAAGAAGTTATACTCTGGCCGGGACATGAAAAGATTCCATGCAGCAGCTGCGTGGTGATTCTCCAAAACTGAACGATCGTTATATAGCACCGCCTAGGCAAATAAGAGACTTAATAGTTCAACTTTTTAAGAAAATACCACAAAAATTATGGTAATATGCAATGCTTCTGAAATTGCTTTTTAATCATACAAAAAGGAAATGTAATCATGTGACTCCTGCTTATAAAGAATCAATTATTACTATATAATTACTCTATTATTTCTCTTGATTAAATTTCCCTTTTTCATAAGATAAATTCCTTTCCTTGAAACTTTAGCAGAAACTCTTGTGAGGGGGCACTAGCCTATCTTAAAAGATACTTTAAAAAATTTTTTCTTTAGATTTCTTTGTAGGGTACAGGAATTTAAACATCAAAAAGATATACAAATAGAAAAGAAAGAGGAGGCAGGGAGACAAAGAAAAAAATTACATTCACATATATATGTAAATATAATTATACCAATACCTCAAGAGGTAACTAGGTTACTTTCTGTATCTGGCATGGCATTACCTCCTGTTAAACACAGATAGCTATTAAAAATAAATGGAATCCTCAAAGTGTCCATGATTCAAAACATTCCCACTCCACTCCATAGAAAATATTACATTTTTTCTAGGATTTGAAGATATAAAATGATATTTACTTGTTTGAATAATGTGGAGAGTAGTTTTATTAGAGAATTTTTAAAAAACACTGCCTACAGAATGCCTAAACACTAATTTGCAAGAGAGCCTATGGAGAAAATAAAAGACACAAGGACAAAAACAAAGCACTAAGCACTAAATATTAATATTAAAGTATATAAAAATGTAGACATGTAGAAAAATCTGAATGGCAAATTATCCTGGCCAGTGGATTTTTGCCTGTCTTTTAAAAAAAATAATTCTGGTGTATGAAAAACAAGTGGAAAAAAGGTAGATAATCAAGAAAAAATTATCAGATAATTTTTATTGTATATAGATCCAAGGGAAACTATAGAACAGACTATAAGATCAGCTGTGGAAAGGGGATACCAGTGGGACAGAAGAGGCAAAGAAGAAAACAGAAAAGTAACATAGAATGAAATTGGCCTCTAGATCTTATAGAAGAACAGAGGATCTCAGAATGTTTAGTAAAGGGTTCAGCCAATTAAATAAATAAGGGGCTATATTTGATTGTATAAATGGGCATGTCTAGATACTCAATGATGAATTTTTTACTTAGATTGAATTATACACCAAGATGAAATTTAAATTTATTCACTGCTTTTAGAATCTATGTTGAGGCAAAAATAATTTCCTCAAATGAAACAAATTGACGTTATAATTCTACCATCCTATAGATATGTCATAAGAATCATAATTGTTATGAATATATTTCAAAAAAATGATCTTTATATACAAAGAAGCCTTATATTCTTAGAAGTCCAAGAAATACTGGGTTATCTTTTCAGAAACGGGCTTTTGTATAGGTTGCCTTTTGTTTGTTGAAGGGGTCCATTAACATGAATTCAAATAGATTTTCTTCCTAAGAAGACAACTGAGAAATGCTTTCCATGGATAATGAAGTTGTGTACCTGCCATTAGTATCTCGGAAGAATCCATGGTTTCTTTTCAGAATGAAGAATTCATGGTTTTAGCATGGTCTCTGAGAATTTTCAGGTTTAAGACTATATATAGTTTGGCTTATATAAACTTCATGCCTATTATAAGTCACACTTTACTTTCTTGAGAAATCTTTAAATTATTTCTCCTAATCAAAATCTAAATATTTACCTGAGGAGCACTAGTTGCAACCAGGAAAGCGTTAGTTCTTCCTGGGTGATCATAGTCATGCATGGCTGCAGCCACATACAGTGCCATCAACTCTAAGGCAGGGATATTCCCAGACAGACATCCATATTTATCATCTGTCACATTATACGTTTTTGAGAATACATATCCCATATGTCCATGTGTAAATCCACTGTCAGAATCTGAGAAGAGAAAATGAGAGTCACAGAAATCTTTTTTAAAACTATTAAACTGACATCATTTGTCTTCACTTACTTTTTTTTTGAAAAAACACCCTTGCTCCCATTTCTCACAAAGGAGTGCAGATTCACTTCCTACATACCTGAATCACTGGTTGAACCATGATCATTAATCACAGTTGAGAGGCCTGGAATAGGTTGTGTAGTAAGATACCAAACAGCATGTAAAACATCAGTGGCATGGATTCTGTTATGATCTGTAATCAGTGAACACAACAGTCATCAATTTACGAACTCTGGGGTCCAAGAACTAAGAGTGCCATCTACTGGACAAACAGTTTAGTCCTAACATTTTACTATTTCCATGAAAGCCAAACTTTCTAGGACAAATATTCTTTGATTACTCTTCTATAACTCTGTAATATCCATAGTAACAAGAAAAAAAAACCCTACTTGTAACATTAATTATGCATGCTGATACCTGAAGTAGGAAAATCTGTGTCAATAGTTGACCACAAACTATGTATATAGGAAACTCACTGTGTAATGTTTACTCTTGTACTTATTTTCATGCTCCTGCATAAAACTGTGCAGAGAACCAGAATAAAAGTAATAGCTATGACACACTTCAACTAGATCAGACAGAATATTCCATCTCTGATAAACGGTACTCAAATATAATCTAAGAATAGAATGTAATACCATTTTTCTGTATCAATCTTAAAGCACTGCAATATGTAGATTATATCCACAAGCAAAATGCAAAGCCACAATTATATTCTCTGATCTAGAAATTCTAATTTGAGAATATAGTTCTAAGAAATACCTAAAATGAAAAAGAAAAACCTCTGTATAGTAATGTTGAAAGCTAAGCCATTTAGAAGAGTTAAAACCTATGAGAAAACCAGATTTACTAATCATATTGCCATCATCATGGGAAGGGGGTCATACTCCACATGTGCAGTTGAACTTCTTTCAAACCCTAACCACGTGCCCAGGGTGCCCTTGCCTTCTTTTTCTGTGCAGTTCTTCCAAGTCTTCTGTTTGTTTATCAGACCTCTCATAATACTTCACTGATTAGTATGCTTTATTCTAAATATACCAACTTTACATATTATATTTCTGCTAACCAACCATGATACTGTTTCCTTCTCTAGTATAATAGATTACATTTCTGCATAATACTTAACACAAGAAGAAGAGAGAAACAGGAGAGAACAAGAATGACAATAAGAATATGAAAGAAACACCTATACCCTAGTAAAGGAAGGAAGATGAAACCTATGGTCAATGTAGCAATTATAGCACCCAGGTAGGTGCTAAATTTCTGGCAGCTGTTAGGAATCGGTCTTTAAGTGATAATATGCAGCTAAATCTTAGGTAAACACCCTAGAAATTCAGTGGAGAGGTCTGGATGTAGGTTTGAAAAGATCTCATCAGAAAAGCTTAAAGAAACTCAACGCCGGCCAGGCACGGTCGTTCATGCCTATAATTCCAGCACTTTGGGATGCCAAAGTGGGTGGGTCATTTGAAGTCAGGTGTTCCAGACCAGCTTGGCCAACATGGTGAAACTCTGTCTCCACTAAAAATACTAAAATTAGCTGGGTGTGGTGGCAGGTACCTGTAGTCCCAGCTACTTGGGAGGCTGAGGCATGAGAATCACATGAACCCCGGAGGTAGAGGTTACAGTTAGCTGATTGCACCACTGCACTCCAGCCTGGATGACAGAGTGAGACTCTGTCTCAAAATAATAATAATAATAAATTTAAAAAATAAAGAAACTCAACTCCTAGCTTCCTGAGGAGCAAATAGCAAAACTTGTACACCTGTGTCTGTTGTAAATATGAATACTAATATTGTATGGCACTTCATAAAGAGCAACTTTATGAAGACCGGCATCTATATCCCTGAGTATAGACCATATCCAGTGATATAAGACCATTACCATTTACAAATAATTCACAGGCAACACAATTACAATCATATTTTATGTCTGTACTTGGGCTATTTATGAAATTGATCATACTAGAATTTTCTGGATTTCGGACAGGTATGTTTTAACTTCTGCTATATTTATTATCCATGCAAACTTGATTGAGTTACTTAAAATTCATTTCCTTATCTTAAAAATAAGATAGAGTAAAAAGCCTCATTTCTTTATCTTAAAAATATGAGAATAATACTACCAACTTTATAGTACAATTGTGACAATTACAGAAGGAAATATATTTTAAGGGCCCTGATACACAGTGAGCTTACAGTTTATGTAAATATTATTCATGTAAAATAAACTGTTACTGTAGAACAAGATAAAACTAGTATAGATCACCAGCTTTCTCCAAGAATCATTGCTGGATTTGTAAGAATAAAATAAAATCTCTTCTACACCTATAAGGAGGCAGAAGACAGAAATGAGACCTGGTATGGCAGGAAAATGGCGGTCTGGAAATAGGGTTCCACTTTTGGGAGGTAAGTTGGAAGCCAGCTTTTGAGTTAAATTATCTTCTCCTGTTGCAAGCTGGGAAGATTGCTATATGCCAGTAGTTACTACTTATATTATTATTGAAAGTCAGAGAAACCTGTGCATGAGCATAGCATTGCAGAGGTGGATGGCGGGGCAGTATCATAGTGTTTCCAGAGCCTGCTTGGGGTAAGGAAGTGATAACATCTATTCCAGGTGAACCCGCAGCTTTTGAGCTCTAATCTTCCCTGCCCTGAACCCACCCCAAGGCCTAGGACCAGAAAATTTTATAGGTAATATTTTTTGTTTCTGTTTTACAAACTTTCAACAAGCAAGCAATCCTAAGTAAATAATCTAGTGCTGAAAATATAAGACGAAAAGCTGCAATGAGGCTGGTACAATCTTGATTTAAAAGCTAGGTAAAGCCAGTATATATATTTTAAAATGTTTCTTTTGCTTTTGAGTATAGATAAAAGTACTAAATTAAGAGTATAGATTTAAAAGTACTAAATTAAAAAATCGCTAACCAAATCTAGCTGCTTAAATATATACATCTAGTTATATGTCTGTATATCTAGGAGAATAACACTGTCATCAATCACTTAGATTGAAGAATAGAAAACCATCTGTCCTGTTAGCAGTCAATAACATGCTTATTAATCAAATATTCACTTAGCATGTATTTAGTATTATGCCAAGTGCTGGCATCTCCACTGTTCTTGCCATTAACTCTCTGGTAACTCAACCCAAGAGCAAAGACACCCAGGAAAGAAGCCAGCAAGGTCAATGTAAGTTACTGGTTTCTATGTGATACATAAAAATGCTTAAAGATTCCTCTTCTTGTTCTGGCCAGGGTAAGCAACTGAGAAGGGTAAGAAATGCTATCAGAGTTATCATTGTTTTATCCTTATTATCATCATACCTCTTCCTTCATCTCCGCATTTTGGACAAATTACCCTAGTCTTCTCAATGCTGCCCTCACTCACGTGTCAACCCCATCGCCCTCTTTAATGACATATAGACGCACATGCATACACTAGCATATGGTACACCCTACCTCTTTCCCAGAGTCCGCCCATCTCCCTCTTCCGTCGTGATACACTTGTTTTCTCAACTTTCTCCTTTTACCTCAAGCACAGAGTTGAAGTGAGCTGGTATGGAGGGTTGGAGTTGTATGTAAATTCACAGATTTTAAGATCCAAATTTATATAGTTTTAAAATTATGTCTATACTCCTATGCACCATAGGGTGAGGGGAAGTAGTAAAGAATAAAGGTAACACTTTAAATATGTTTTTTCTTTTCCCTGTAGCTTGTACCATGTCACTTCAGTTTCTAGCTTTAGAATCAGTGGGAACATCATGTACAGCTTAATTAAAATGGACTAAATACAGGTTGAGCAGGACTATTCTTCTTGCTGCCATGAAATAATGACATGATCACAGGTAGTTCTGAGGCATTCTCCCCATTTCTCAAACTTCAATAAGGATGAGAGGTGTTAGGGAGATTAAACTTTAGAGCTGAAACTCTTTGAAAATTGAAAAAAAAATCTACCCTAAAAAATAACAGCATCAATAAATGAATATGAATGGATTTTTCTTTATTAAGCAAAATGCCCAACTGAAAAGGACTATGAATGACACCAAACATTATTTATCTCCCTATGCAATTGAGTACTGACCATACGTTAATTTTTCATAAGTTTGATTGAAACTTATGATATATTTGATATATTTTTATCACATTTACATTATTGAGTTGCCCATATTTATTGTCTTTCCATTGCTACTACAATAAAACTTATTTCTTTTATTCTCTGTTTAAATCTAGATTCTTCAATTTTTATCAGGATTCTAACTACACATTTAAAAGCTTTCCTACATACTCCCTTCTCTTGAAAACTGTTAGAGGTACACTTAGAACAATAATAAGAAATTTAGTTTTTAATATTTGCATATATTATCATATTAAAGTCAATCCAACCCCATTTTAACTTCAGTTCCTCTTAGGCTTCATTTCAACTCTGGATTCATTTAGATAGAAACCATTAGAAATATATCCAAAGTAAATATTAAAATAAGTAGTTACATAGCAAATTTTTATATGTACTAACTATAATTAATGGTAAGTGAAGCTTTTAATAAATATTCATATTAATTAATCCCAGCACATATGAAATATTCATTAAAAGTGATCACAAATGAAGCTAGAGCTTTCCTATAGAAAGATGTAAATAAATTCCCTTTATGGAAAGTATCTAGGACTTCTAATAGAACAATCAAGTTTATTATAACAAATTATTTTCACCTGGAATAAAGAACCCGCAATTTCAGAGAAAAAAATATCTATTTACTGGTAATATATAAAAATGTAATAAAATATAAAAGTAAATAAATCTTAGAATCTGAAAACTTATTTTTGTCCTTAAATACTTGCCATCTTTCAACTATGATTCAATGATATACTACCTGTGAAAAAGTTGGTAGTTATTATGTCCATGGAGGTTAATATCAATTTGAACTCAATGGAACTTTGTTATGGCTAATTATATCATTAAAATACATTTGAAAATATAACAATGAATTTGGAAATTCAGTCTAGTGACTAGCTGTTCTTTAGTGTTCTTTGTGGTTTCCTTTCTACAAAAGCTTACTTATGTAACTCTTTAGCCTTTGAGAAGTCATGAACACTTAGGTCAATCACTGGCATTCAACTAGAGTAGGCCCTGGGAAAACTGTATTAAGAACACAAAGCTTATCTTGAGATCTTTTCCAACTACCCCTTTTTTCATATTTCTCTTCTAACTTCCATGGATTTGTCAGCCAGATGTTCCCAGGGGCCTTGATACTGTTAAGCTCTCTTTACTCCAACTGTCCTACTCTGCCTGTATTTTGGTCCTGTATTCTTCAGAAAAATCTCATTTGTAAATTCAGTTCTTCATTCTCTTCTTCTATGATACACTATCAGCTGTGTCTATTTATTCCAATGTACATGTGGATGGGATTTCTGAAAACAACATGCTCATAATAAATCCCTAGGTTAATGTGATACCCCTTTCTGGAAATGTGCTTTATCAGTATTAATTAATTTCTTTTTATTTAACTTCAGCTCTTCACAATTACATAAAACATTACGGGGTTCTGAAGTCTGAAGTGCATAAAAGAAAATTTAAACTTAAAAGCTTAAATATGATTTAAATAACATGTTTCTAAGACATGCTCCAATCAATATATTATGTCTGATTAACTTTCTTTCCACATATTTATTTCCTTGATGTGCTACATGATTTTTTAATATCTCCACAATTTCCTTGTTTGGACCTTTAGACATGTCTCCCAAACCATATATTTTGTAGCATTGTAGGACCATTTTACTTATGTGTTCGGATCGATGATACCTGAAATGCTACATAATGAAAACTTAACATCTTCTGTGTGTTCCAATTTTTTGTTAATGTAAATGGGAAACTTATCCTTGCAAGACTCAAAGCCTGAACACTTGACTGTGTGTTCTCCTTTTGTCTTCCCATATACCTGATTTTTAAAAAATGTTTCTCATCATTTTTTCCATAACCACTTCCAGATGTCTCTTTTCTATTTTATTAACCAGACCATCATCCTCCTGACCCTCTAAACACCAGCCCACTTTATCTTATGTTGAGAAAACAAATATAGCGACTTAACTCTTCAGATGCCACAACAAAAGTTGAATTCACCCAATAAAAGGGATGAGTTATTAAATGAGCAATAAATTTAATATTTATCTATTTCCAAAAATAGCCATATTAAAGTGGACTTAAGTTGGCTTTACTGTGTGCTAGGTACTACAATAACCTCTTTAAAAATATAATCTTATTTGATCCTAACAATCATATGAAGCAGGTATTATAATTCTCATTTTATGAACTAAGAAATGAGGCATCTAGAGGTTAAGTAAAACCTAGGGTCTTATTCAGCTTAAAAGTAAAGGGGCCAGGCAATATTTCCTAATCATCATATAATGTCTCCACAGTGAGTGTTTACCCTGTGTCATTCTGTGCTACCTGCTAATGATTCACTATCCCATTTACCCACAGCAAATTCAACATATTTTAAAAGTATTTCACAAATCACATATACTTACAAGGAATATCCCTGTATCCAATCTCCAAAGCATGAAAATAGTTCATAAATTCCCTAACTGGAATTTTAAAAGCTTCAAAGAGGCCCATGTCTTCAAAAAGTCTGTAAGACACCTGTAAAAGAAAAGACAAAGCCTTATGAAACATCCCTAGTTGTATGTCAGACATAAAGAGAACAGTTCTGAAACTAAGTAAACATTGGCAACTGAAAAGACTAAACGCCTTTTCAAAATCTGAAGGATGTCCTTTTACATTGGTTAAAATAAAAATGATAATTATCAAAACGCAGGCTGTATACTGAAACTGCTAACTCATTTCCATTGCATGTGTCTCTTTAAAAGTCTTTTGAAATGAGACTTTTTCCATTTAGTCTCAGCCAAAAGGTGATTTCTTGGAATGTTCACCTTAATTCACTTCAGCTGTCCTAGTCTTACTATGGCAAAAAATATATACATATGTTCCATAATCAAAATTTCATGATTTTTGTTCTTGTAAACTCAAATAAAAGGAAAAATCCCCAAAAGTTCTACTTAGCAAGTCGTATGAAGCTGCATTTTTTCAAAATTTAATGTCTAGCAAATTGGAAAAGTAAGCGGTAACTAATAAGGACCATATATCAATATATTACTCTATTTTTGGGACATGGTTGGAACAAAAGATACATCACTGAACTTTGCAGGAATCTAACTGTTAATTATTCTTAATCTTTTTAATGTCTACTGGTATCCATGAGTCTTAGAAAACATTTTGTGGCATTTTTGGTCCAGTTTTTTCTCCCATTCCCAGCTCACAGAACTTCAAAAGAGTGGTTGATACCTGCAATGAAATTCTGTATGCTGTCATTTGTGCTGTAAAACTGACTGCTATCATAACCACGTTTCTACTAGGTCCAAATTCTCATGTGGAGAATGTGAAGATGCAATAGCTCAAGGTGTTTTATGAAAATCTGAGAAGAAATTGAATGAATGTAAAAAGCCAGGGCTTCTGATATGGATAAATCTACCTTTGAATCCTGGGTTGAATATTTAATATATGACTTTAGAAGAGTAGCATATTCTCTTTTTAAGCCTTAGTTTCTTCTTCTGTAAAATAATATTTTAAAAACACTGCACTGAAGTCACTGTGAAGATTAAGTTTTCGAGACTCTGTGAAACATACATCAAATATAAAACAAAATGAGCTATGTCTCTCCATACCAGGGAACACACTCCCTAGTAAAAAACATAAATAAATAAATAAATAGGAGGTGGGGGGATGCTTCCTGACTCATTGCCACATCTTGTGGTACCATTACAAGCTTATTTCCAGGAAAGCTCACTCCCTCAAAGTTGCAGTTTGTCATGAGTTTCAGAAAAAGATCACACAGTCTCCCAGGGGGTTCCCTCAGGCATGAGGCAAAGGTAAATTGGACAGAACAGCTACCCTTAACTCTGTCCTTAAGATGAGCTAATACAAGAGACATTGCTTAGCACTGAGAATAAAGGAAAGGAAGAAGAACAGGACTCTCAATTCCTAGTAAAGTGCAAGGGCTGCCATTATATTCCTCTACATGGTCATGGACAGAATAGAGTCCAGCAGAGGCAATAACTGAATATTAAACAGACTTTGTAAGAATTTTGTGCCTCATATTCCATCAATAATGTTAGTGTACCCCTAGACTGGGCAGCCATATGTGCTTGTAGAATTCAACACTAGAAGAAACACCTGTTATCTTTTCCCTTCAGTCTTCACAGATCAGGATCCTCACCCCAAACAGAGTTCCACATTCAGACACATGTTGAGTGATCTAAAGAAAGCTTGTCTCGGATGCACTGCATAGAAATCAGCATTTCTGTGATTTCTCTTCTAGTGTTTTGCTGAGAAGTGTTAGTGGCACCAATAAATCTGGGTTGGGTCCTGAATTCTTTCCTAAGTCTTATATTCACAGGTTTGGTGGTCCTTACTATCTCTACTCTGATATTTATTCAAATTTATAAGAATACACCTAAAATGTGAAGATAAGCTGATACGTATTATCGCACCATCCTCCTTGTTTAATTAAGGGTGTGTATTTTGACAGCTATTCCATAGTACAGCAAATCCATCACTTTGTTTTGTGGTTTAAAGCAAACAGTTTCAAATTCTTAATTTTTATATGTTTTCTTTCTTCTTCAGCAAAACAAATAATTACCTATGTGAAAAGCTTTGAAAGTAGTCTAGCCTAAAGAAAACAATGCTTAAAGGCTGGTTAGGCAGCAACAGTATTATTCTTTATTTCTTGTCATATATAAAGGAGTTTGTGATTTTCAAATACAGAGAACTCTATTTGATGTGTTTCTCACAGCATAGGAGGAAACACATTTTGGCACATCTTATCTTTGATAAGGTTTACTATTATAAGCTCCATAATATTCAAAAGTTTTTAAAATGTCATTGAAAATTATTTCAGACAATAAGTTAGTATTTCTAAATAGGCAGTTTTCTTCTTTTAGGGGCTAGTGTCAGATTTTCTCTTGCTTAATTCTATGAATCCTAGATGGTTTGTCCCTTGTTTATATAGCTCTATTCCCTCCTACTTTGTCTTAAAAAATTAACAGTATTTTAATTGCAGAATATGACATTCAACTCACTTGAGGTTCCAGTTTCTTTGGTTAACCCACCACCAAGAAATCTACAGAATGTTGTGTTCTACAACTTCCTTTCTCCACACAACACCTATCCACAAGTGTCAAGAATTTACAGAGCTTTAAGTAACTAAGGAATTGTTTTTCCTATGTTTAAATTAGTATGAATGAATGCATTTCTTACCTGACTAAGAATACGACCACATTTTCTTCCTATATTTTCCACTAAATCAAAAATTGGAAAATTCCAAGCATTTAGCTGCTCCATAATTGAGTCCAGGTTATCCATGACAAGAGGTTCGGGAGCAAGAATTGGTTTGTCCTGTAATGTTTAAGGTTAAAATACTTAAACAGCATGTACTTTTCTACAGGGAAATTTGTGCTTTGCTAAATTCAATAAATACTGTGGCTATTGGAAATAAATGACTTAAAACTCCAAGGTGAATGAGTGATCTTTACCAAAAAAAAGGTCAAGATGAACAAGACATTGACCCCAAAGTAAGGAGGAAAGGAACTAATGCTGTTTCAGATATGAATTTTGCACTATTAAGTGCTTGCCTATCACTGGTTCATATACACTCCAGCAAAAACATGGATGTTTCTTCTATAAGTTAGTATAACTGCTTTGGATCTACTACAAGGTTCTTAAAGTTTTAAAGACTTCAGAATATTCTGAAATTACATGTAATTTTATATCTCTACATAATTATGTAAATTCTTCTGCGATGAGGGCTCCTTCCTTAAACTCTCAAAAAAAAATCCATGAGGACTTAATCACTCCTATTATTATTGTTTATATTAATGCTTCAAAATGGACATTAATCCTATAGAATAACAACTGCCACATTTTCCAGGGATTTTAATTTATTTCATGTGATCTACTGTTTCCTGAGAAACATGCACTATGTAAATGTAAAGGCTTTTTATAACATGGTCCCAAATGAGTACATTTGCCAAAAAAAAAAAATTTAAGAAGGAAAGAAAGATAATGAGGATAAGGAAACATACAAATTATTTTACCTGACAATCTCTCTGACTTAGAAATACAAACACAGTAAAAGAAAAATGATAATAGCAGCCATTGATGATCACTTGAGAGTCAACAATTTTCTACCATTTGCCACCTCCCTAAAATGAAGCTCACTCAAATGTATGCTTTCATCCTCCTTAAATGGATCTCTTTAAACACACAGAATATGTCATCATTAAGGGATATTTTAATAGGTGGCTAGTGTCAATATACGCCCGACAATATAACAAGAAAAACACATATTGGTTCATGTTCTACATCAAGGAGGTACTAGAGAAAACCAACAGATGCCCTAAGACAATGAATATCTTCTTCCCTCCTTTCCTTCATCTTTCTTTCTTTATGAACTGCTGTTTTAATGAATGATTTTGTCCTATATTTACTTTTCTATTGGGTTAATAAATATCTGTAATCATTGTATAAATATAAATACTTAAGCTTTTAATAACCAGATAATAGAACCATTAAGAGACTGATAATGCTTGAAAAGAGAAAAAATATATTGATATGTATGGGAAGGGTTATAATACATGTGTAATCTAGATGAAATACATCCGTAAATATGTTTCAGAGATTCATTTCTTCCTTTTTTTTTCTTTTTTTTTGAGATGGAGTCTCACTCTGCTGCCCAGTATAGAGTGCAGTGGCATGGTATCAGCTCACTGCAACCTCCACCTCCCAGGTTCAAGTGATTCTCCTGCCTCATGCTCCCAAGTAGCTGGGATTACAGGTGCCTGCCACCACGTCTGACTAAGTGTTTTGTATTTTTAGTAGAAATGGGGTTTCACCATGTTGGCCAGCCTATTCTCAAACTCCTGACCTCAATAATCTGCCCGCCTCAGCCTCCCATATTGTTGGGATTACAGGCGTAAGCCACCATGCAAGGCCTCAAAGATTCAGTTCTAAGCCAATATCTGTAACAGAAGCTGATTTCTCAAGTAAACAAGTGAGTTAAGTGATATAGGACTACCAGAAACATCATGGTGTCAGGAGCATAGGTGCTGCAAGCTGATGCTTTCCTCAGAGGCTCTCTCAGGCACTCTGTCTCATCTTCATTCTGTACAATGTCACTGCCGTCACTGTTGTTATTGGTTTCATAATCAGAGGTAACTTGAGCAGTGTCATCTACAATTAAAAGAGAACAACTTATTACGAGATCTACAATGGGGAAAGGGGGCTCATTCAAGCAAACTTTGCTAAGATGCTTATGGTAAATAGAGTGTTTAGGGAAATACTGCTTTCATGAGCTTATAATCCAAGAATAATATATAATAACATATAATCCTGTATGATTATAGGGTGGAGAAAAGCACACATCTGTTAACAAAGTAAAACAGATGGAAATTATAATCTGTAATCTGCATGGCATTCAACAATTCCTCAATAATATTTTTAGAGCAACAGTTCATACCTTGAACAAATCCTGTGACTTTAGGTTTCTTTTTTTTTCTCTCTCTCTCCCTAAACATTAACCCACTGAATAACTGACTATAACACTTACTGTAGAATGGGGATGCAAGGTGGAAGACATTGAGTTGACACACCCAGGAGTAAAGTGCTCTGTAGAGCAGAGTGATGGCATGTGCTTATGGGCAAGGGAAATCCTATGTATCCAATCCCATTTCTTAGAATCCTGTGACTGCCTTCTTACCTGTCCCACTTCACTGTTGCCATTTCAGTCAGCAGTAAACTGTGCTAACTAAAAGACCAATCAGTAAACACCCGGAGTCTGAAGTCTATGCTCTCTGAGCTCCTATGTCATTTCTCATAGCTGAGTAAGGTGCCTGAAGGAGGTTTATTGAGTGTTTGCTATGTTTTGGGAACCACTTAAAGCACTTCCAATGTCAGAAGTAGCAAGAGAAAATAACATTGCTATATAGTTCTATATATTATATAAAATGGCCTCTTGTGTTTTAAAAATATACACATGTTTAACTGTATAAAAACATTTTGGAAAGCTCTGCACCCAAACTTTATCCATGATTAACTCCAGAGAGTAGGATTATAGATGACTTTAGTTTTCTCCCTTGTCCTTTTCAATCTGTAATTTTAAAAATCAGGCTGGGCACAATGGCTCATGCCTGTAATCCTAGGAGTGGCTGAGGTGAAAGTATCACTTGAGCCCAGGAGTTTAAGACCAACCTGGACAACACTGTGAGACCCTGTCCCCCATTGCCCCCCCCCAAAAATCAGAAATGTAGGTCACTTTTGATCAGGAAAAAAATATAAAGCAATTTCCATTTTGGGCAACAGGATCCCAAACAATGAATTACCTGTTCTGCTTGATTTCCGAGTGGCCGCCCCACTTCTCTCCAGGAGCCCCTCAGCAGGATTCCCTTGGGAATATGGTCTGCCACAGCTAGAAAATATTGGAAGAGCTGTAGGTATATCCTGCTCTTTTCAAAAAGTCATAGGCACATACCGTCTAAGTGTACATTAAGGTAAACAACAATAATAAAATATTTCTACCTTCTACTTATTTGTTTTGTAAAAATATTCATTTTGTTTGATACACAAATGCTGATATGCAATGTACTACTTTCTTTTTTTGTGAGAGAGTAATAAATACAAAGGATTAGGGCATCTGATTCTCATTCTCCTCCTCCTTTACCCCAGATCATATTTAAGGTAAAAGTGATGTAAAATTTTGTTAGATTATTTAGAAAATACTGGGATAGGCTGCTACCTACTTACAGTACCAATTTTGCAGGTGTTAACCTATATTGGACAGCAGTAGCTTCCCCCATAAAATACCTTGTGCCTGCTTAAAAGCCTCATTATGGGTCAGGCATATTGGTTCATGCCTGTAATCCCAGCACTTTGGGAGGCCGAGGCAGGCAGATCACCTGAGGTCAGGAGTTCGAGACAATCCTGGCCATCATTGTGAAATCCAGTCTCTACTAAAAATACAAAAATTAGCCAAGCGGGGTGGCGAACACCTGTAATCCCAGCTACTCGGGAGGCTGAGGCAGGAGACTCGCTTGAACCTAGGAATTGGAGGCTGTGGTGAGTGGAGATCATACCACTGCATTCCAGCCTGGGCAACAAAGTGAGATACCACCTCAAAAAAGAAAGCCTCATTATTAGATTTATTTCTTTGGGTTATGATACTTTTATATCTAAACAGACCTTTAAGAAAAGACAACATAGGTTGAAATAGAATGATAGTATATGAATTTTATGTTTTGCTACACAATAAAAGTGGAATTTTTTTTCAGATTGATCAGTTACTCGTTAAGGCTGTAAGAAAATGAACAAAAGAGAGGTGCATTTTGAGGAAAAGCAAATGTATAACTGACTACACTGACTACATGGGATGCTGGTTGAGAGAAACAGGCCATAGAGGCACTGTGGACCACCAAGAAAAACAAAGGTAAGAGAGGTAGGCAATGCCCTCTAACAGAGGGTGTTGGAGGAATGAAGTTGGACTGTTTTAGATATTAAACAGTAACCCCATACATGGCCTAGCAGAGGCCATAAACTGGCTCTTCTCTCTTCTATCTTGTTTAAAAACTTCATGATTAGATTTTGATTCTGCATTTTGCTGCTGGGTTCTTTCCGTCTGACTAATATTACAAAGGGTCTCAGAGGATCTTTTTGTTTGTTATTTAACCACAGATTACCCACTCTAAAATGAAAAAAGTAGTGACAGCTTATTGTTTCGTATCTTAAATACCTCATCATTTTTTTTTCCTGAATTGTGCTTGTGTGTGCACTCAGAGAAGAGCGTTTTCCAGCTAGATATATCTACATACTAAGTAACTTTACTTTTCAACCCTTAAGTGTAAACAGAAAAACATTACATGTAAAATATTTCTAATTATTAAATCTGTCAGTATGGCTTAGAGAATAAAAAGAAAATGATCGGACAAAAAGGGAAAAGAAGGTAGATACAATTGGTAGGCTTACATGCTCAGAAGTAGAGTTTATTAGCCTTAAAATTTTTCGTTGCAAAATAATACCTAAAAGGACCATTTAAATTAGTACTTCAAATATGCCAGCTCTCATGCCAGAAAAATAGCTTGTTGCACAGACCTTACAGCAGCCAAGAGACTGGGATTCGAAGCCAAACTCTTCAAGTTCAGCAGGGGAAACCACAACAATTAGTCGTGTGTTTCTGGACCTCTCTGTGCCTACATGGGTGGCTGCCTTTAAGGCAATAATAAAACCTGGTTTGAATTATAGATTTATAAAGCCCAAACAAATAAAACACACACTACTGGATTTATAAACATTACTGAACAAGTAGACAGTAAAATCCCCTTGTTTTTCTCTGAAACCTCTTTTATAAAAATACCTGCTAAGAATACAAAAACAAACAAACAAACAAACAAACAACAACAAAAAAAACCACTATGATGAAAAGAGCTACTGAGTGGTAGAGCTTTTCTGAACATCTCTCTCCTTTCTTTAGGGGACATATTTCCCAAAAGTCTGGAACCCACAGTGAGAGATTCTCCCTAAAAATGCTGAACACAGATGTCCTTGATGAAGATTACTCCACAGGGCTTCATCTTGGCTCAGGGTGCATATAATAAAACAATGCTTCTTAATTGTGTTCTGCCAAACATTAGATCCATGGGCAACTATTGGGTGTTAACCTAAAGAAACTGGTTCTGTGGTCAAATAAATTCCGAAAACATCAAATGAAACAACAACAACAACAAAAATAAAGAGAAATTCTTTTAACAGAACTTCCAAGAACTTTTAACAAAGCCATATGTGTTATGAATCTTTAAGAGTAAAGTATGATATATCTTCTCAATATTTTACTATAGAACTTGCTTTTTTGTGGAAAAGAGATGCTATTAATGTCCCACAGAAATCATTTTATTAAAAACAACTCATAGAGGGCAGTAGAATAACTTGTGCATAGTAGAATAACTTTGGCTCTGGGCAAACGAATGAAAATAATTTCTTATTTAAAATTGTCAAGAGAAAGGAAATAAAAACAAAAATTATAAACAACATTTATTAAATTTACAGAGCTTCTGTCTAAAAAATATAAAAATGAAAATTGTGAGGCTCAGTAATAGTTGCTATTTGTTAAAACTGAATATATTGATAAAACCTGGGTCTATGAAGTAACATTTGATACTAGAACACCGACATGTTACTCATTTATTCAAATAGTTATCCTCATTAACCTCAGAAATGAAATACTACTTTATTCAAGGTACTCTCATAGTATCTAGAAAAACACCCAACTGTTTTTCTACTTAAATAATACCATAATGCTTTCAGATAAATTATTCAAGCTATTACTTAAGAACAATAAAAATACATTAACCAGTAAGAAGAGAGAATTATTCCTTAGTGACAACCTTGGGAAAATAATTACTCCAGCCATTTTTTCTCAACTCATGTGATAGATAACATTTTATAATTTTGTTTCAACGTGATAGAATAGCACATACAATTGTTTAAATTGCATTCAGATAACTATATGAGTCCAGCCATCCTGTGCAATGTATTATTCATCACATTTTTAAATTGTAAAAATGGGAAATGCAAACTAAGATTAAATACGGCTAATATCAATGTAACATGTTTGGAGAACAAGTACAAACATTGCAACAAAATGAAGAATTATAACAGAATACTTGATATAATTTTGAGTCACATTTTTTTCTATATTCTCCATCAGGAAACAGACAACATATACAGCTAAGAATCATGTATCCTCTCTAAAGATTAGCTGTATGAACTGCATGGATTCTAATCTTTGTTAATAGAAAATTACTAAAACCTACGTTTTTATTGTAGCCTATTCAACAGAAATCACATTATCCCATTCTTGGTTGTCAAGGACTGTAGCAAACCTACCCCAAGCTTTGTGGGCTGGTGGTAGGTATTTCTAGGGGAAAACGATCAATGGTTTTATTATTACACTTCCGTTCATAAAGAATCCTTACCTGCTACATACAACAGGTGGAGTCAGGATTTGAGGGGACAGGTCGGGGGCACTCTGAGTGTAAGTTAAGGCCCTGTGAGAACCGAGGCTTTGTTTGGCCGCAGTGGCCGCAGATTCTGGAAACTGCTCTGCAGAAATTTTGCTGACGAGGCTGCTGGCAGGAGTTCCTTGGAGAGGTGAGGAGCAGGGCGATGAAGGAGGTGAAGTTTTAGCGAGGGCACCTGAGAAAGAATGAGAGCTAAGCAACTAAACAAGTGTCCTTAAAATGCAATACTGCAACAGTTGAACTTCACCTGGACCCTTATAGACTCAATAACAACCACGTGCCTGCTCAGGTCACCGGGCTGGCCTCCTCCACATACCAACATCTGGAGCCAGTGTGGTTGGGGTGTCTTCACAGCATTAAATGGGAGGAATGAATCACCATTAAAAAAATCGGTGGCAATGCTGGCACATACAGCCAGAGCCTTGGTGTCCTGGAGTAACTTCAGGACAGAAGAATATTATTTTGTCCCCCTATTTTTGTTTCTTGTCATTCTGACATGGAAATCATAGTTAAAATATTCCCATGTGTTTACTTTCTCTTAGGTTGTGAAGGTTTTAGCAGGAACAGGATCTGCTATTGTTTTAAACATTAACCAGTATCTGGGGCAGAGTTCACCAGGCATCAGATGCTTAAAATATGTAAATAAAGAAGATACATTACTGAGAGGAAATTAACGTTCTTAACCATTCGCAGTTTCAGTGAGGCAAGGCCTTTCGGTGTGAAAGAGTGTTTTGATCAAAATAATTTTGGAAGAAAACATTTTAAAATGTAATATAATCGATTTCAGGTCAAACAATAGTCCTAAAGCCTCCACTTCAAGTGTGGGTATTTGTGCCAAACCGTCTGTATTTACTCTAGATTGTGAGAATTTTACAGGACACTGGCTGACATTTCAAAGTGTAGCTGTTGGAAGACATGGACAATGCCTTTTGAAGTTACTTTCTCCCAACCACAGAGAAGGCACCCTGCACTTAAAATGGAAAAAAGGAGAGAAATAACTTCTGGCCAACAACCTGCTTACAGGTTTTCTTGATTTTATGGCTGAACAATGTACTGTGGGGCAAATGAAATGAAATTATTAAAAGTCAATTCTCTGTTTCTCACCACTTAGGAAAATTTACAGCCATCCACCTTCACATCATGGAATTATGTGTGTGGTTAGCTGGCAGCTGGCTTTCAGCAAAGTTTGCTTCCAGGGTCTAGCTTCCTCAAAAGTTTGAATTGTCACACCAAAGGTTTTCTGGTCCACTGAAAAGAATATTAAAGTTGCTGAGGGATTTTGTGTGAGCGTGTGCAATTTTCTTTTTAATTTCTTGTTGGCACTGTTATTTTTGTTGTAGTTGTTAAAGATGAGAAATCTCACTCTCCCCTTGCTTCAGTGTGAAGAGCAACAACTCCTGTAGTTCTTTCCAACACATCTATTGTTAATTCCTCATCAGCAGCTCAAACCCCTTGCAGCCTTTCTACTAAGCAAATGAAACCACTTAGACAGACCCAGACAAGTTAACCGCGCCCCCCCACCCCCAGAGTCACAGTACTAGTACATGGGAGAATAGAGAGTAAACCTAGCTATTCTTAGTAAAATGTGGTTTAGAAACCAGTACCTTTATCAGAGACTACCCAAGGGAAAAGTAAAACTCATGACCTATTAGGCAGCATTTACATTGCTCCTTATGTCATGACTTACTGTTTTTATTTCAATTTCTACTTCTCTTAAAAAAACTTATTTTTCCAAAGATAATGACAATCCTTCACATTACATAGTCTCCTTAAGCCAAAAAAGAAAAGTTCACAAAGGTTTTAACTCAGAATTTCCCAGACAATGTATCATTATGTGAAGCGTTTGCTGTGAATTATTTAATGGTGGTAAATTTTTTTAAAAAAGAAATATTTTATTTGGAAACTCTAGAATAAACTCAATTTTTAATGTTATCTCTAATAGTTTATAATTATATTTTCTCATTATAATTTTATAAAATAAAGGAAATCTAGTTTTCAAACTCAAAATCCCTTCCCATTTCTCTACTGCTATGAGATTCACAAATATTACAGCACATATAAGGGTGCTCTGATGTAAAGGTTGAAAAGGATTGGTGTAATTCTAACTAGTTTTTGGATTTAGACAGGGACTCCAGATAATCTTAGAAAGGCACTATAACTGTTAAGGAGCTGAATCCTAGTATGATGTGGCAGACTGTTTACCAAAGCATCTGTATTGGAATCGCAATGATTTATTCATTCAACAAGTAGTTATTGTGAGTCTTGCTCCATGGGTGGAGTAGGATAAAAATAAAATCCCTGCTCTAATGGAGCTCCCACTTTTTTAGGAGAGACAGAAACTAAAAAATAAAAGTTAAAAAAGGAAGAAAAGAAAAGTTAACAAATTCAAGTGATTAGAAGAAAACAATGCATAGAGTAGAAGGCAGAGAAGAACAGAGATGCTCTTTAGATAAGATGGTCTGGGAAGGCCTCTCTGGCTTGGAAGGGGTGGGGGTGGATAAAATCTGAATGGAGGCCTCATAAAATAAGCAAGACATGTAGAGAAGTATCTGGGGAAAGCGTGTTCAGGAAAGAGGGACGTGGAGGGGGTGGAGTCAGAAGAGCAGTCAGGAGGTCAGTGGCTGGCAGCTTAGCAAAAAAAGGAAAAGGGGCAGGGGATGTGGTCAGAGGGTTTCTGGGCAAGTCTGGTTAGGGTTGGGTAGGCCCAGGGCAAAGTTTTATTAGGCTGGAGCAAAAGTAATTGTGGTTTTTTTTTTTTTCAATAAAAAGTAATTGCAAAAACAGCAATTCAAAGTAATTGCTGTGCCATAAGAAAAAGAGATTCCTGATAGACACTGTGTTAGGCAATTCCTTAGTTATTCTGATAGTAAACTGCGAGTTTGGGAACAGTTTTCCACGCAGTTTTTTAAAATAGAACAATAGTTCAAAGCCCATGAGAACATTGTCCATTTCTGTCTTGACACCATGTATTTTCTGAAGGCAGTTTATGAGAATGATTTTTTTCATTGCTAAGTTTTAGTAGCTGCCAGTTGACGCCTCAGATACATGCAATTCACTTTCAAACACAAATTTTAAAATTCACACACCATTAGAGTTCTTGGAACTCATGGATTAACTAAATTTAAACAAACAAGCAGATTTTAAGATACCAAATGTACTGGCTGGGATGAAATTTTAAATAAACCTGTAACAGAGAAGTTCTTCTGTAGCAGGCATCTCCAAACTTTTTACACAGGGGGCCAGTTCACTGTCCCTCAGATCGTTGGAGGGCCGCCACATACTGTGCTCCTCTCACTGACCACCAATGAAAGAGGTGCCCCTTCCTGAAGCGCGGCGGTGGGGGGGGGGGGGGCGCGGATAAATGGCCTCAGGGGGCCGCATGCGGCCCGCGGGCCATAGTTTGGGGATGCCCGTTAGTATTAGCCTACATATTTTGAACACTATCAAAAGCATAATTCAGCTGGGTGCATTGGCTCAAACCTGTTATCTCAGCACTTTGGGAGGCCAAGGTGGGCCGATCACCTGATGTAAGGAGTTCAAGACCAGCCTGGCCAACATGGTGAAACCCTGTCTCTACTAAAAATACATAAATTAGCCAGGCGTGGTGGCGCATGCCTGTATTCCCAGCTACTCGGGAGGCTGAGGCAGAAGAATCGCTTGAACCTAGCAGGTGAAGGTTTCCGTTAGCCGAGGTGGCGCCCCTGCTACACTCCAGGCTGGGTGAAGCACAGCTTTTGGCAACAAACCTGAGAAGCAGGGATAACTTTATTCTGCAGGTGAGAACCTAAAGCTATTAAAGTATACGTTCTTTTTTTTTTTTTTTTCCAAAGCCAAACCATCCCAATGTGCATTATCATAGTTTACTTAAAGTTTAAAAAAACAGGAAGAATTAGAATGTGCCTGCATATTTACACGTATCAGTCTTCAAAAAGATAGGGAGATAAATGCAGATAACAACTGCATTTACCCAATTTTTTTTATAGAACGGATAAACTATAAATACTATAAATAAATGATTTCAGTTACAGGAAGAGGACCATCAAAGGAATTGGGAGGAATAACCTTTGGAAACCTTTAAAAACAAATTTTCTAAAAAGGTTTCAATGTAATCATGTCTAAAGTTAGAGGGATGACTGTTAGAACCTTTGAAACTCTCATCTAATTTTATATATCGCACACTCACACATTTACATACACACAAGTGAAGGGATTCAGATAAACATGCATTCTCTCAAACATATTAATGTTTATCTTCACTTTATATTTGATTAATTTTAGCAGATTCCAGGAAGAAGACATAGCTCATGAAATATGAATTTTTGAATGATTCAAACTGTCCTAATGTAAAATACTTAAAATCAAAACATTGAAAAACAAAAAATTAAAAATACAATTTTAAAAATAAAGTCTAAAATGCCAACTCCTTTGAGTAATTCTGCCTTTAATTCCTTATTCCTGAGAGCATGAGAAAATGTGTGTCAAGACACAAGGAATTTTGGGCAATCAATGAGAGAAAATAAACAATACTGCAGGGGAATTATTTAAATGAATCCATCTGTTTTGTGCTACAAAACTCTCTCAGTTTAATTTTAATTGAACAAAAAAGAAACCAGCTTGTCTGATAAAGATATCTCTTTTTTCCATGCCCATATGAAAGTGGTCAGCCCAAATATTTTTCCAAAACAGAAATTGCATCTAAAACAATGCCAAAGAAAAAGAGTCCCAATACCATAGTTGAAGTTCTCTATGATTTCAAATTTTGTATAGGAAAAACAGAGTCTAGATTATAGGTATAGAGATACCTGTTGTCACTGCAATGGGCAGCCAAACTTACAAGAATCTGGGGAAGGACTACTGCAAATAAAGTAACTGTAAATTCACGGAGTTTTTAAAGCAGAATAATATCATGGTAGCTCCACAATGTCAGTGACTCATACTAGAAGAGCAAAATTGAAAACATAAAATATATTTGAACCTCCTGCTTTTAAGCTTTAATTAAAGGAGTCCTATGTGATTTCATTCATTTATTTTACATTAGTAATTGAATAATAAATTGTGTTTCAGCTATTTAAAATTAACATTGATTGACTGAACTAGAGGACACACTGTTTGCTTGATTTGCACAAAGAACAAATTTCATTGGTCCTCTCTGGAAACAGAGTATTTATCTTTCAGTATGTCTCTTCTTACTTCATACTTGCTTCCTCTTCACCTCATTGCCTATTGCTTACATGTGTCCTCAGACTCCTCACATTTCATTTGATTCCACTTGCTTACACTCTTTGCCACAAGGGGGCTCTTCCCAGCTTCTTTCCTAGTTTATGGAAAACCAGGATGCATCAGTCAACTGCATCAAACATGTCACAACCACTTAGCTCCATCAATGCAAACAGGGAAGCAAGGATTTTTAAAGCAGAAGCTCCCGTCTCATTAGGGAGAGTTGCTGTCTCTTTTCAGCCGTCTGATTCTTGATAGATGTTTTTGTCTCTTTTGGCAGACCTTTAGGAATTTAATTAGTTGGATGCGGCATGCCTGGGATATAGGTTATTTTATAAACATTTAACTGTGCTGTGACAGCTGTCTAAAGATGCCACAATGCAAAAGCCCCTCCAAAATGATCATGATGAAAACAGCTTATGCACCTGATGGCAAGAATGGAAAGGGGCTCTTGCTATGCCTGTGGCTCTAATTTCTACCATCTGTCTGTGTAGTATCTTATGTGAACAGTCCTTTCTTTTTACACTTGGCTCTTTTTTTCTAGAATCTGTCACACAAACTGGGGAGCAGGACACAGGAATATAAGGCTGTTCCATCATTTGCTCTGTTATTTCCAGTGTGTGCCCTAACCATAATTTTCACCTTCTTGATATTATCATGCTGGTTATTCAATAATTTTTATGTTATTACTTAACTGAAGAAACAGGGTGAGAAAACCAAACCCTCCTATTGTCTTGTACCCAGCCAAGTACAGAACCCAAAATATCCTAATTTTAAATTATGACAATTTGTCATCCTCACTTTTTTCTAGTATGAAGTCATTAGGATAAAAGAAAGTACTCAGGATTAATCATATGACCTAGAGAAAGCAAGCCACTTAACCTTCTTTTTCCTTGGTTTCTTCATCTAAATCCCCTTTCTGAGCTACACACAGATTTAGAACACTTAAATTTATATGCCATCTCTTGAATTACATATTATGACTGTCTGAAATTTTAGTTCTGTCCTTAAAAAATCTTATAAAAACTATTCACAAATCTGGAAATATTATTATTTATGAATTTAATGTTTGGATTGACCCACGGTTTTCAGATTTGTTTAACATTTTTATTAGATCTCAAACTTCCTATTCTTCTTCTTCTTTCTAGAATATATCCATTGTAAATTCCTTTAGTAAAGATTTGGCAGGTGGCAGTGTGTTGACTTCTCTCAAATTGACTTTAGTTCACTCCTCTTCTTGTAAGATGAATCTGCCAGGCACAAAATTTTAGGCTATCATACTGTTTCAGAACTTTGAAGAAAATATTCTACTGTGTTCTGACTCCCAGTATTTCTGATAATTCTGCTTTCAGCCTTACTGCTTTTCCTGAAAAGGAAATTTGTCTTTTCTCTGGTAGACTTTAGGATTTGTGTGTGTGTGTGTATCTTTGGTGTTATGTAGTTTCATTATTTTGTACTTAGGTGTGAGTTTCTTTCCATTTACTAGGCTCCTCCTAAGTATTTCATGTCTTCCATCTGCTACTAAAACTACGATGACATGTATTATGTATATTAGACTTTCTAATTTTTCTGTATGTCTTAAAATCTATTAGAGCTTCCCATTTTCATCTGTGTTGCATCCTGGATAATTTCTTCAAATCTTTCTCTACCCAGTTTGCTAATTCTCTCTTCAGTAGTCTACTATGCTATGTCATATTTCCTTACCTACATTTAAAAAGGCATATTTAGCTGCTCTGCAGTTATGTCTTTTCTCATGGCTATTCTTTTGCCTTAAATGTGTAAATTTTTAAATTGCATTTCAATTTAAATATTTCAACCCTCTTACAGATCTAAAAAGTTTTTTGTTGTTTCTGTTAAATCAAACTCATGGTGTTTCTTTGCGCAATTAGCGATCCTGGTTGTAAGCTCCATGTTTGAATATGATCTGATAAAATCTCATGGCCCTTAATTGGTGATGCTTTCCTTCCAAAATTATCTGCATATATTTGTATAGGGAGCCAAGGGGTCCTACACACCCCAAACCACCTTAATCCACCTTCGTGTGCCTTTAAGAGTCTCAGGTTTAATGTGGAATTCTCAAATACAGTTTCTCCACCTTGCTGGAGTCCCAGATGATTCTCCTTATTACTGAGCTAATCTGCATTTGTCCTCAGGGATATCTCCATTTAAGTATTCGCCTACATTATCCTACATTGCCCGGCCCTGGTGAAAACTCAATTTTATTAGCAGGTCGTCAGTGACTTCTAAAAGTGATAAAATTTAATGAACATTTCTAAAGAGCAGAGAGGACCAGATTAGTTGTTGGAAAACCAGATGACTTTCACGGTTTCTTTTACTGATGTAATTCCAATAAAATGGTACAAAAAAAGCTATCAAGGTAAAGCACACAATTCTGAGGGACTAGGTTCTCATGAAGAAGAGAATCTCAGAAAGGTGAGCCAAAATCCTGCAAACTGTTTTTCCCTTCATAGCATTATTTACTGACTATTGGCATGGAGCAAGAAGTGGAGGATCCAGACAGAGGGGTGCAGCCATTTGGGAGGCAGCCAGCAGAGCTTTTAGCAATGTCATGAGGCTGATGACATAAAAATTGGAGTTTGGGGTTGCCATGGCAGCCAGAATTTGAATGTTTCATATCTCAGTGGGAAGTAGGCAGTTTTCCTTTTAACCATTTGATGAACCCTTAAACTGCTCAAGGCAGTAGATTAATCAGGAAGTTTCTGAAAAAATCATTGATGTTCTCTGTAATACTGGGAAGTGAAACCATGAAGTTAGATTCCAAAAAGGAAAGATCAGAGGAAATACCTCAGGTTCTTAATTGGGCTTCTAAAGAGAAAGGCAATTCAGAGATAGAATCTGACAAAAACTCCTATTACAGTATAGTTTTCGGTGAGCACAGACCCTGAACACATGAGGTTAATCTTCCCCCATATCATTTCATCTTCCTATCTAAAGCTTTATTACTCTTAAATTTTTGATATCTAAATTCCTTATCATAGCTCATATGTAGTAAATGAAACACTTCCTTGAACTTATAAATATCATACTCCTGAAAGGTAATTTTAATAGACACTAAAAATAAAACTGGAATTTCTATTACGAGATGATGCTTCCAGAGATTATCCCTGATGGTAAAAGTGATTTCCTATGCATCTAATTAGTTCAAGATGGAAAATCTTGTACAACAACTGTGAAGGAATCTGTATCATCACATAGGTGGAAATTTAAATAACTAATTGGTTATTGAGGCTTTTAAAAATAACTGATTATTAGAACAGGCAAACCAAACATATCTGAATATAGGAGGCCCTCAGAATATTTCAACACTTAAGGTCTAGTAGACTCTACGACTCCACACTCACAGTAACCTTCTCCAGTTAAGTTACTTACCTGGTCGACTTTGCTTTTTAGCCTTTACATGGTTAGCTGCAGAAACAGCATAGGACGAAGTGAAGGATCTGCTTTTGGTGAGGGTCATCATCCCTGGATTATTCCAAGAATCAGAACTAACAGCACCATAAACACAAGATTAAAAGAAAATTCAAGAAATTATTCATCAGTTATTGGGCCAATCTTGCCAGAACCCAAACATCATTTCTGTAATAGACTTGCCAATCTAAGAGTTGGTTCAGGTTCAGTGACAGAATCATTGTACTTCCCAAGGATGAAACAGATGATGTAAAAACAATCTCTGTTGCAGGGACATAGCAGTTACTCATCAAGCATGCTGGGTTAACAAAGAGGAAAGATAACTTTCTTATTTTCCAATTAATAATAATTAAGCACCTTCTCACTGTACTCTAAAATTATATTTCTTGCAGATTTTCTAAAAGAGACTTGCAGATTAAGGTTAAGATGCAGGTGAATTTACATAAACTGTAAGTGTCATAATGCTTACTTCAGTAGTCTATCATTTTTGGTGCATCTGTATTCAAAAATTGACCACAAAATCATTCAAAAATAATGTTTTTTTTTTCCAGTATTTCCTTATGAAGGAAATGGTTAACAGCAGGTCTTTAGCTTACAATTTCTCTTTACTGGTGATAACCTAGAAAAAAAAAGTGATGATCCATTCAAATTCCCTTATAAAAAGAGGGAAGTATATTTTCAGTATGAAAAAATGCTCCATCATATTTTTTCAAGGGAATTTGTTTAAAGGGACATGCTAATAATGGAGTTGATGATATGTACCAGGAGAAAGATAATGGAGAATCTTCATCTAGCAAATGCTTTGACCAGGATGTACTTGGTCTGCCTAGGTTGCTTATTGTAAATAAATGTGGAATCAATATTAACAGAGTCATGGAAGATTGAGCTAGAGAATATTATGTAAGTCATGCAATTAATGGGTTATAAATTTTGGAGGTATTTCAAGACAAAATTTCTCTGAGTTGCTCAAAATTTACATATTGAATCTGAAATAGACTCCGTACTAATTTGGGAGAAAAGGAATTTGAAAGTTGTATTGACAATCTTGGACTGCTCCAAGGGAAAAGTGCTTAGTTTGTGTTTTGCTAACACCTGTGTCCTTTCAAGAACTAGTAAATTTGGTACTGGGTACATTCTATAATTTATACAAATATGATTTGACAATTTGATCTTTTGCCAATCTTAGATTGGCAATGTAAGCAGGATATGCCTCCTCTCTGTCTGGGTGGCTTACTGTAAATAAACCTGAAATTGATAGAATTATGGGCTCATGGATGCATGAAGATTGCCATATAAGCTGTATAATTAAGAGGATATAATTTGGAGAGGTTCCAGAGCTAAAATGGTTCCCTCTGTGCAAGTAATATTATGTATGCATTGCTTAAAACCCTGCATGCTAAATCCAAACCAGAACATGTGGAATAAAGGGACTTTCAGGGAATTGCAATAACAGGCCTCTCAAAGGAAAGAATGCTAAGTATGTGTCTTGCTATTGTCTGTATCCTTTGATTACTAGTAAATTTGGCAATGGGTAAGATCTGTAATTTGAGTTGAGGTCAATTTGACACTCTAACACTTGTTATCTCAATTTTTTTTCCATCTTAGAAAGATTTTTCTTCAACTATTGACCAATGTAGTTTAAAACTTTATCTTTTCTCCTTACTTCTTACAGCAGTTTTCCATATGTGAGGACATCTGAAATGTGGTATGACCTTCAGCAATTATACAATGCAATTAAGTGAGGCACAAAAATATTTGTGTGACATCCTTTTCAGAAAGCACATCCTAGGTATTTCACAAGTTCTTGGCATTTAGGAAATAATGAAATGAAAGAAACTTTGGATCTGAAACAGAGAACTACACTGACTATTTTCTGGTGGTGTTGGTCCCTTTTAATTCATTTTGCTGGACTCATTAACTGAAAACATTTACTGCAAAGAAATATTATGTAACCTATATGTGGCCTCAGCGTTTGCAGTTCTCAATACATTATACAGTGAATAGGTTATTACTTTTACTTTTCTAAGAAGACTTTTAAAAGACAATGCCTAATATTATTCAGAAAGATATATTATGAAGGCTAGCTATTCAAATAAATTGTTGAATAGTAAATTGTTCAAATAAAAACATTTAAAATGTGTTCATTTTAAAGTTTGCAAAATGTTAGAATATCTTTAATGAATATCAATTTAATGAACACAATATAAATAATATCCTAGTCACATCCCATTAATACAGTAAATATTGATTGTATTTTACTATTAATGAAACAATAAGTCAATGTATTATATTCTGTATCAGTGAATTAGAGTTTACAGGAGCTTTCATATATTGCTTTATGAGACCCTCACCATAGTTTTCAGCTTTTCATTGGCCCTTAGTTCCTGATTCTGGTTTAGATTTCATGAATATTAAATAATTTGGATCCTGTAAAGGAGAACAGCTTAGAAATGCCTTTACATGGTTTCTTCACACTGGCACAGCAGAGGAAAATTGTGTATGTGCTTGTGATGGAAGATCTCAATCCTCTTCTTAAAGGTGGTCTTTTGCTCTTATTATCCCTTTATGACTCCATTCTAAGTCCTTAAAGTCTGATCAGGTAACAGTCTCTTTTGCCAAGGTTACAGCTTTCTTTTTGCCTTGATACACAGGCAGGGGTCAATTGCAAGGTCAACTTGGAATGATTTAGGGTCTGATTTATTTCAACTTTTTCTATTTCTCTAAAGCCTATTTGGTAAGCACCTACTTGTATTCTTCCATCTAATTTAACCCTCCAATTATGTCATAGTTCTCCTTTTTCCTAATGACTCCTTGTGGTTGGGTACAGGGATTCTGGCAGGTTAATGACTTGCTCGTAACAACATAATACATTTCTGAATGCTAAGACCAAGACCCTTCAGATTCTCAGTCCAGTGTCCTTTCTACCAGACTGTATTTAAAATTACCCAGTAGTAAATTATCCAATTGTATATGTAAAGGGATATAAGTTGTGTTTCTAATTTTTATTTCTCATTCTTGTTATTCTTTTGATCAATGTCATCCTCAAAGAGACCCAATAAATGAACAGATATGGAAAGGAATAAATGGGCTAAAAGGGAAGAAATTTCAGGGCTAAAACTCAAAAGAAGATTTTAACTTTGGTTTATAATCAAGCCAAAACTAGTTGTGTTTCGTGGTGGTACTACTGCCACTTAGTAATAAATGGTTTTCCCTTAAAGAGATCAAATTCTACTCAGAATGAATTTCCTTTCTTCACAATGGTGAAGAAATTTTATTGCTTTCAGATTTTACATCAGAACTTTTCACAGGACAGTGAGATTATGAGATAATATATTAGGCAGTGATGAAAACATATACCCAGGCAAGATATCTATGAGTATTTTTAGGATGAGAGAATGAAAGTAGATGGGATCATATGATATTCCTTATCTCTACTGTAAATATTTGGATGTATCCATTTTACAAAGAAGAATGACAAGATCGTTGGGTGTTAAGTTCTTAAAAGTTCTTGGAACTTTTTGCCTTGTCATGATTTCAATTTAAACTCTCAAGTTAATTTAACTGACTAAGAGAAGAGACAGGGAGGGGAAATAAGATTTGACTAGAATTAACAAAGAATAACAGACAGAAAGGAGACATTTGAGAAAGCATGAGTATTGATAGAGTCATTCTATGGGAAGGAAATCATGAAGCATTACCTATACTATGAAAGGAAATTTAGCAAGGTGCATTGGCAAAAGAGGCACTCTAATGATACACACTGAAAACATAATTCATTTTACTAAGCAATATCTAACTATAATACTATTAACATTTATCAGTATTTGCTGCTGTAGAAAGTGTTAATTATCAATATTTTTAGAGAAAAATATTACCATTGACTTCTGTTTCAAACTTCAGAAAATGTTCATGAAACACTGCATAATCTCTTCTTGTATTGTTTACAAGTTTTACAAAAATCCTGGTAATAGGATGCAGTGGAATTATACTGACATATAAATTATAAAATGGCATTTAAGTTTGCTTCCAGTTCTATAGTTTTATTAGAACACAAATATTAATGTGGAAGAAGCCAATTAAAAATTTTTAATCAAAAAGGCAAGAAAAGTCAGCAGTCATTAAATTCTTATAATCTGAAATATTTCTATTAGACTCAGTATGTTGGTTTATTTATATCCCAGGCTAAGATCAGGAGAAAATTACTTCTGTTATTGCTATCATGTAATATGACAAAGATGTGGATATTTTTCATTCATTAGGTCATTGATAAAACTGATATATGTGTTTCAAAAACCTGAATCATATGGTAAGTGTTCTCACAATTAATGAATTTGAATAAAGTATAAGTATAACATTTTTATTCTAAATAGAAAGGGACCGAGTATCTCCCTCTAAATGCACTTTCCTTGGCTATTTTCTTCAAAATTCTTTTTAGATGTTAATATAACCTTTTCTTCAGTTGTGATAATTCTAGCTTTTAAGTTGCTTTGAAAAATCAGAATTAATATACTCAGGAAAGTTTAAATTATCAAATGTTTGAACATATCTAGCTGTTCTTAGTATGACCTACTTTTGATTTGCTCTTTTGTCTTTTGTCCAAAGCAAAGACAGCTGGTCTTGTGGGAGGCTAAGGACTGGGCTAGGGGCATCTCACATCAATTGCAAATGTCAAGTTAGATGCTTTTGATTTAAGGGTCTCCATATGAATCTCAACGTAGATAAAATTAGCCTACCTTTATCCTCGGCTTAACCTTTCCCAAGGTCACAATGGCAGAGACCGGCTCAGGTCATTCTTTCGACTTATATTTAAGGCCACACAACAGACGTTAAGCCTGATTATCTGATGTTAACCCCTATACAGCTCTGCATTTAAACCAGGCACCCTTTCCATTTTCAAAGCTGACCCTCCAACCAAATGTAATTGGTTGGCCTTCCTTCTCCTGTAATTTATAACTCATTTTTGGCAAGTAACTTCTCTAAGAGACATTAAACCAGCGAGAGCCATTTGTCACCTGGATGAAGGTGCTTCCTGCAGTTTGATGCTGGTGCTGCGGTCTCTCCGTACTGGTGCAGGCTCCAAGGTGGGTAGACCTGTGGCTGAGGTGGTGGTGGTCCAAGTGGAAGAAACTCGTCTCAACAAGCCAGGGGGCAAACTCCTTCTCAGGCGCTAGGAAAGAGACTTAACTTCATTACCAAGCTTATTTTATATTTCTTAATTTGTATGGAATATCATAGAAGGAAATGAGCTTTTAATGAGAAGTTAATTGATTAAATTATATTGGTTGAATACCACCTATCTAAAATTTGGGTGCTCAGAAATTTAATAAAAGACTCTGGCTAAAATGAATGCATATAAAAATAACATTTGGGGGTATTTATTTCAATGCTTATACAAACATGTGATTACAGGAGTGACAGTCAATTACCTCTGAGATAATTTTGTAGTTATATTTATCCAACAGGATTTATGTATGTATTATATTACTTGTTATGAGAAGCTTTTCCTCAAAAGTCACTTGTTTGGGGGCATGGATTAATTTATATCATCTTGCACCCTAGTCTACACCCCAAGTATACTGGCTATATTACTTTCATTTACAAACGAAAGGAGCTAAGTGTAAGAATGTAAGTCTTTCATAAAATGCACCACTTCTCTTATGATTAATGTAACTTAGACATCAGAGATATGAATAGTGTCAACTTCTCTTAATAGGAGACCCTGCTGGTCAGCCTGCTTTTCCCCTTCTTATTTCGTTTCCCAAATATCCTAAGCAGGATACGTAGCATCATCTGTACTGAGGCAAGAGTCTGGGATCACTAGGATGAGCACCAATACTCTAAAGCAGATCTGAACCTTAAAAGTTAAACTGGGCCGGGTGTGGTGGCTCACATCTGTAATCCCAGCACTTTGGGAGGCTGAGTCGGGTGGATGACTTTAGGTCAGGAGTTCGAGACCAGCCTGGCCAACACGCAGTGAGATGAAGTTGTGCCACTGCACTGCAGCCTAGGCAACAGAGCAAGACTCCAACTCAAAAAAAAAAAAAAAATAGTAAGTTAAACTGAAGGTATTTTTTCTACAACTTCACCAACAGTCATAATAGACAGAACCACAACCCACTTTTGTTTGTGGCTAATCACTCCTAATAAACCAACCACATAGGCGTAGTTCACAAAGACATTCTGCTCTTCTGAAGAAGGTAAAAAATTTTGAGAAGTGAATTATATGTCACCTTGGGATTTAAGAATAGCTTTGATACTAAATAGTTTCTAGTATCTCTTACATATCTGAATGTACATCTTAGTAGGTAATTCAGTTGGAAGAGAAGAAGTCAAACACTCTTAAATACTAGCTTTCTGGCCTTAAATCTGTCACTGAACTCAGGTCTAATTTGAGACCTGAAGGAACCAGTTAATCTCTCTCTCCATTTCCTTACTGTCATATTACACTTAGGTATATCTATATCAGGGAATTGCACATTAGACAGAAACTGTGTAAATATGTAATTGATAAAGTTATGAAGATCACATTCTTGAGGGACTCACAATAGCAGAAACACAGATGTTACTGACTACCAGCTCAAAAGGACAGCTGCTTGTTTACTAAATAAGTGTCTGCTGAATATGCCAGAGTCCAATGACATTCTGATTTTTTTACCCTTTAATATGCCTTATTTTTAATCTATATTGAGATCTAAAATGGGTGAGGATCCTCTTACAATTTGCTTTTGTAATACTCTTACCTTATATATAAAAATAATACATTTGTGTAATTTCCTTTTTACATATAAATTATGAATTTATAGAAATCACTGAGGACATCTTTAATCTATAATTGACTAAAACTGTTCTGGATTCAAACGTGGTTGTGTATTGGAAAGTCCAGAGGGTATTCTGAAGTATATCATTCAAGAAAATAAGAGTAAAACAACCTTCAGTCTTAGGAGTCAATGGATTTTAAACAGAATCTGCACTAGAAAGGAGCAAGGATTTCTGCCTTTTGGGTTTTTCTTTTTGTGGTGGCAATATCCTTACCATCTTAGAAAAGAGCCTGGCATATAGAAAAATGTTTGCAAGTAACATGAAAGATTAAATAAAAGAACTAACATAAAAAGATAAATTTTTATGTATAGAAAACTATCAAGTATAAGGACAGAAGTCTTTATGTTTAAATATTTATTACTTTTGTCACCATGATCAACACATCTTGCCTGAGTCACTGATACGAATTTGCAGATGGAGTTGGGGTGAAGTTGGGGTGACAGGAAGGAGACCTAAAAGACAATTTTTTAAAAAACAGTTTAACCCTTTAAGGAGCATGTCATTATTACCTACCTTTGGAATAGCAAGCTTGTCTTTTTCAGAGCTCTCTTCAGAGTCAGAACAGGTATAGTTTTCACTGAGAGAAGTGACGGGATTCACTCTGGGCTTGTGAACGGCCTGGAAGGTGAGCTGTGTGCTGAGCAAGTTGCTCACGGCTCTCAAGGATGTGCACACATTTGGTGGAAGAGAAGGGTCTGCCAGGAGGTCGGTAATGAGGCCGTGGGCCTCGCCCATCACAGCTATATCCACAGTAATACTGGTTCCCGAAGACTGAGACACAAACCAAGAAGAGATCAGATAAGAAAATGCCTGAATCTGAAGGCACAACGCATTAAGTTGGACTTTTTCACTAAGAAATGAATTGAGCTGGTTCTTTAGGATTTCAGTACAGTAAAATTTAAACCACCTATTTCAAATTCTGCTAAAATGCGCCCTAGCTGTCATCATTTTTTGCATTTGTGGCACATTTTTTAATGCTAGAACTTGGGGAGGGGTCAAGCATATTTGAAGAGATTAAAAAGATGAACGTTAGTTTTTAAAAGGCAAAAACTTGCAGAGAGCTGGGGAAAAAAATGTCGTATCACTCCTTATGAAGAGCTCAACATTTTACATGTATGTTCTTTAGGAATTTTGTTCCGAAAGTAACAATATACCATAAAATCGTATTTTTTGTAATATTTTAATGTGATACTTGAGCCTGGTGTTTATTTAATGAATAGTTTTCCTAATGGTAGATATTCAACAAATGTTATTAGAGATAGAAACACACAAAAAAACTCCATTTGTGTGCCAGTTCACAATGTCTCTCTTCCTGTTGATCATAAGAATAAAAATTTCAGTTCTGGGATGTGACACATCTGTCATAGTCTGCCAAACTGCCTATCAGAGCAGAGTCATTCCTCTGTCCTCACAGCACAGAATAGAGAGGCCAGGAAAATACATAAAAATAAATGAAATAAACTCCAAAGAGATAAAAAACCTTAAGTATAAAGTTGTAAGATTAAAAAAAAATATGAGGGACTATTTTATAATCTTGAAATTAAAATCTTTAAAAAGAATAAAAATTCATAAACTGCCAAGGATATTCTCAATGGATCTGACCAAATCAAGATATAAACTTCTGCATAAGAAAATATACCATAAGCAAAGAAAAAAATCAGTCTGTGAGGAAATGTTTGTCACACAGAGATGATAAAACACATCCAAATAAAGAGCTTCTAAAAAATCAATAGAGGACAAAACGGAAAGAGGAAGTGAATAGACAATTCAAACAAAATGTAAATCACCACTAAATTAAAGCCACTTATGGCCCTTATCATTAAATTACAAATCAATATAATAAAAACAACTTTTATTTATGAAATTGACAAAACAATGAAAGATTCCTAACACCAAGTGTTAGTAATGGTTTGGGTAAATGAGTAGTGAGGAAAAACAATCCAAAATTTTTGACAAGGAATTTTGCTAGTTTAAATGTATATCAATTTGTATTTTAAATGTATATATCTGATGCTCCAGCAAAACAACATACACATCTGGTCAAAAGAAATACTTCCATAAATATTAAACATACAAAAACAAGAATACAAAGGGTATAGCAGCGCTCTGGCAACAACAACCAAAGAATGTAATCCCAAGATGCATGTAAGTAGAGAATTTTTTTAAAAAAATTCATTATAACTGTATTAGAAAGTTGTATATCTTTGTTTAAAAGGTGTGGTTAGATTCATAAAATATTGTCTGGAAAATATTGTTCAGTGGGTTGGAAAAGTATGTTACAGAAAAAGTGAATACCTATTATTCTCATAATTAGAAAAGTATCATAATTAAGATAACACCTAACATCCGTAAAGACATTTTGCAATATCTATAAGTAATGAGTAAATTACTCTGTAAAATTATTATATAGAAGAGTTATGTCTTTTATCACCAAAACTGCAGTAATAACTATAATAATAATGGTAAAGTTGATATTTATTAACCACAAGTCTACAAAGTATTAATTGGTACTATTATTACCTTCACTTTCACTAGACACAAATAAACTTGCCAAAATTAGACAGGTAGAAAATGGAAATATCAGGCTGCAAACAAAAATAGCTTGATTCCATAGCTCAAGAGCTGAACCAGTATGGTTGGAAAAAAAAACAAACGCAGAAAATCTTAATTTTATGTTCTTAAAGATATTTGTAATTACTTAATGCATTATTTAGTAATAGTGCCCATGTTCTCTGTTCACAGGCCCAATATGAAAATTTAAGTGTAATATTAATAGATTTAGGATATGGAGTAAGGCCTACATCATATTTGTACCTATAGGGTTAATTTTATTTTTCTGAGCTAAAAGTAGGATTTTATTTTATTTACTTATTTTACAAATAATTTGTATGGTGTATACTTGAGGCTTATAACATAATGTTATGTGATATGTACAGATAGTCAAATGGTTACTATAGTGAGACAGATGAACACATCTAACATTTCACATAGTATTTTTGTGACAAGAACAGCTGAAATCTCCTTTTTTAACAAAAACCTCTAATACAATATAATTTTGTTAAATGTAGTCCTTATGTACAGTAGATCCCTAGACTTATTTATCCTATTTATCTGCTACTTTGTATCCTTTGACCTGCATCTCCCCATTTCCTGCCCCTGCCCTTGATTCTGCCCAGAGTAAACCATGGTTTTATTCTCTATCTCTGAATATTTGACCTTTTTTTAAAATTAAGATTCTGCATGTAAGTGAGATCATGCAATATTTTACTGTGTCTGGCTTATTTTACTTAGCATAATGTCCTTCAGGTCCATCCATGTTATGACAAATGGGAGGATCTCCTTCCTTTTTAAAGGCTGAATGATATTCCATTTTATGTATATACATTCCATGTTTTCTTTATCCATTCATTCATGTACGGATGCTTATGCTATTTCCGTATCTTGGCTATTGTGATTAACGCAGTGAGCATGAGAGTGCAGATATCTTTATGTGGTGGTGATTTTATCTAATTTGGATCACACTGTAGTTCTATTTTCAATTTTCCTAAGAACGGTTATACTGTTTTGCATAATGGCTGTACTAATCTACATTTCTTAACAACAGTGTTCTAGGGTTCCCTTTTCTCTACACCCTTGTCGTCATCTGTTATATCTTGTCTTTTTGATAATAGCCATGCTAACAGGAATGAAGTGATATCTTACAGTAATTTTAAGTTGTATTTCCTGATGATTAGTGATGTTAAACACTTTTGCATACATATCTGTTGGCCACTTTTATGTCTTCTTTGGAGAAATGTCTCTTCATGTCCTTTGCCTACTTTTTAATAAGGTTATTTTCCCCCTATTGTGTTATAAGAGTTATTTATAGATATTAATTCCTTGTCAGATATATGCTTTACAAATATTTTTTTCCCAGTCTGTCGGTTGCCTTTTCATTTTGTTGGTTGTTTTTCTTCCTGTGCAGAAGCTATTTAGTTTGATGTAGTCCCATTTATTTATTTTTTTCTCTTTTGGCCTGAGATTTTGGTGTGTTACCCAAAAAATCATTGCCAAGGCCAATGTTTGAGAGCTTTTCCCTTAAGTTCTCTTGATGGTTTCAGGTGTTACATTTAGGTCTTTCATCTATTTTGAGTTGATTTGTGTGTGTGGTGTAAGATAAATATATGATTTCATTCTTTTGCATGTAGAAATCCTGCTTTCTCAGCACCACGTATCAAAGAGATTACCGTTTCCACCTTGTGTCCTCTTCACACCCTTTTGTAAAATTATTGACCATGTATGTTTAAATTTACTTCTGGGCTCTCTATTCTGTTCTATTGATGTAGGTTTCTGTTGTTATGCCAGTAGCTTACTATTTTGATTAGGATAGCTTTGCAATATAGTTTTAAATCAGAAAGTGTAATGCCTTTAACCTTTTTCCTCTCAGTGCTGCTTTAGCTATTTGGGTTTTTCTGTGGTTTCACAAAAATTTTAGAATTGTATTTTTCTATTTCTGTAAAGATGCCATTGGAATGTTGATATTTATTGTATTAAATTTCTATATTTCTTTTGGTAGTATGAATATTTGAATAATATTAATACTTCTGATCCAGTAACGGAATATTTTTCTATATATTTGTGTCTTCGATTTTTTTATCAATGTTTTATAATTTTCAATGTGTAAATCTTTCACCTCCTCAGTTAAATTTATCCGTAAGAATTTTTTATGCAATTGTAAATGGAAGTGTTTTTTATTTCTTTTTCAGCTAAGTGCTTATTTGTATATAAAAAATGTTATTGATTTTTGTCTGTTGCCTGTTGATTTGCAATCCTGTAACTTTACTGATTCATTTGTTAGCTCTAACAGTTTGTTTTGTTTTGGTTTTGGTGGAATCGTTGTAGTTTGCTACGTATAAAGATCATATCATCTCCAAATAGAGACAACATCATTATTCATTTTTTAAATGTTTGCAAAAATGCCAATGAACTCAGTTAACATTCCTTTTTAGAAATATGTATTTTAAAGTGCATCTCTAATCATTATGCTTCTGAAAATCTCATGCAGTGTGATCCTCTGAAAGAGTAATGTTTATTCTCATCCATCTTGTTCTAATAAACTAACAATTGACTGCACTGTTTCTACACAAATCTGAAATTTTAAGTCAAACTGTTGCAAGATATACAATTTTAAATGTTTTTGACAATGAAATTAAGCTTATTGTCTAGTAATAACTAAAGAAGTTCTTTTAAAATGTTCTCAGTACATAAAATCTACAAATCTGAAGAAAAAGTAGAACATGTTCATTAAAATTACAAGTTTTATATAAATTATTGGGAAGAGGACAAGTCTTTTTATAATTATCAAATTGTGTATCTCTTTTATAATATATTTTATTTTTTCTTTCAAGTAATAGATGTATTTCTTATATATACAGAAAAAATAGTAAAAATTTTAAAAGTGACTTTAAAATAGAAACAACTGAAAACTCATTTTTTTAAGTCAATGTCACAGTTACGTAAGAATTTAGAAAATAAACACATTATATATTGTGATGCTACTATGCTGTAGATTTTGCAAAAGCAAAGGTCTTTCAAGTGAAAACAAAAGCAACATTCAAGCCAAGAGACAAATTATCCATAGTGAAATTGGCTAAGAAACTGAAGTGAACACTTTTCCCACTGGAAAAAAAAATCTTCTTACTATCATTAAGTCAGGTCCTCACTTTATTGTTTTTATGATTCGGGAATAAAATTATGTCACAGTCAACAAATACGTCACACATAAGAACTTATTACCACTTTTTTGCTCAAATAACTAAAGGCTTTAATGAGGCATGCAATTTAAAACCAACAATCGGATTTGTTTGCAGCAAATCTGCCAAAGCTAACCACATATGAAATGGCAAAAGATGGAAAGATGGACTGGCAGCTGTTTCAACAAACAGCAGGTAAGCTTAATAAGGCTGGATATATCTAGGAAGTCCCTATTAAGGAATTTTAGGGAAGAGGGGTTTCCTTTTTTGGTAGTGTTTTTTAAGTCATGTACAAAGTAAGAAAAAATTGCGTGATTCACACAGAGGGTATTTCCATGCCTATTTACTTTGAAAAAATAATATAATTTAATACTGAGGTATACCAATGGTACCCAGAAATATTTTATTTAACTGGTGAAATCTTAGAAAGTGATAATAAATACTAAATGTTAAGTTTATATAAATGCCACTTTAAAGAAAAGTCTTAAAACTAACAATGTGAAACCATCTTTGAGTGCAGTACGAGCTACACTAAGGACAAAACCGCAGTGAGTCTTGTTATGGTGCAGATGATCAAACAAATCTTTTCCTTTAAAAAGAAGTTACCAAGCAATATAAAACACTCTACTTCACAGACTCTCCTTATAATAGAAATATTTATATTTAACATTTAAGAAAATACAAGCACATTTCCCTAGACACTATTTAAACGGCAACCAAATTTGGATTGCCACCTTTAAATAGAAAACGTGGAATTTCAGTATGATAAACAGTGGAGGAAAGTGCGGTTTTATATATCAAGCCAAAAATAACTGATACTCTTGGTAAATCCACCATTTTTCGATGTAGGTTTTTTTTTTTTTTTGAGACACAGTCTCATCTCTCACCCAGGCTGAAGTGTACTGGCACAATCTTGGCTCACTGCAACCTCAGCCTCCTAAGCTCAAGTGATCCTCCTACCTCAGCCTCTCTAGTGGCTGGGACTACAGGCTCACACCACCATGACTGAATAATTTTTTTGTATTTCTGGTACCAATGGGGTTCACTATTTTGCCCAGGCTGGTCTTGAACTCCTGAGCTCAAGCAATCCTCTCACCTTGGCCTCCCAAAGTGCTGGAATTACAGGTGTGAGCCACCGTGCCCAGCTGAGTACTCAGTTTTTAAACAACTTCGTTTTCCTCCTTTATCTACATCCAGTCTACTTTCCCATTTCCAGGATGTCCTACCTAATGCTGGCTTTAGACTTGCACAATTGTTAATGACCTTGGTATATTACAGTCTATTTTACTCATCAAAAACAAAGGCCCAGAAAATTTGAGGCCATAGATACGAAGTTTAAAAGACAACAACAAGTATAATCAGTATCATACATACTTTTAGAATAGACATGTATCTATCAATTCAGCTGCAGAAAATTTCTTTTAATTCTTATTACTAGGGGGCAAAAATTGTGACAGTGCAGTACTGATATGATAAAAGGGAAATCTTTGAATATGTGTGGAGGTCAGAAAGTATTTGCCCGCTTTATTATAAAAGTCATCTAAGTTTCTAAATTTCCGTAAGTTGAAAATTACAAAAAAATTCTAACAAGTCCATGTAACCATGTTACTAACAGAATATAATATAAAATTATATATCATTAAGTAATATATCAGATTATTTACTGCAGTGCTGTGTTGGAGTTTGTGCTAAAATATTGAGAATTGGAGAATTTCTAAAAGATAAAATCTAAGAATGCATAGGAAATACTTACGGGAAAAGGGTAAATTAAAACAAAAAAGCACATACATATAATTTTATTTAAAGAAAGTAAAGGTGCCCAAGGGAAAAATTAGAAAGAGACTGGAGAAATGGTAGGGGCAACAGAAATGTATTCTTTAAAATGATTAGAGAGATTATCTAGCGGGGGAGAGAGAGGTGATGAAGATAATGCACCCAATTCTTGGTAAATTTCCTTTGAGGTAGCACCAATTTTGTCAAGTTATAGCTCTGTTTACTATATATTTTAAATCACAGATTAATTGATAATTAAATAAGCTGAATATATCCCTTCCCAGAGGCAGAAAATATAATAATTCTCCGGTCTTCTGACTCAGTGAACAATTTGGCATGTCAAATGCTTTGGAAATTAATTTATTCTAACTGGAGGAAAAGCATTAGAAGTAGCACCAAAAGCCTCTCTTCATAAGTCTACCTGAAACTTAAAGATAGGTTACAAATGCTGAAACATTAGAATTGAGAAGTTATCTAGATAACTTAGTAGAAATGTTATACACCTCAAATAAGGCCACTTTAAAAATATTTTCAGTTTTATGATGATTTCCAAAACCAAGGTTTCCTATAGGCAATACTGTATCCACTAGAGCACTCAGGCTCTTTTCCTCTAAAAGCAGAGAACTGGGCTGGATCTCTTGAAGATCCCTTCCAGTTGTGCAGGTAATTCATTTCTCTACAAAATGTACACACACACACACACACACACACACACACACACACACACCCCAAAGAAAAAAAGAAAAGGGTTTTAAAATTATTTCTTGGCATCTTTAAGCATTTTAGATTTTTAAAAAAGATTTTTAAATTACTATATAGACTTAGAAAAATCCTTATTTTATTAATTGCTAATCTTCCACAAGTGCTACCTTATAAGTTGTTATTGAGTCACTGATGCTGTTTCCTTCTTGTGGTAAAGTGCCTAGTGTACACTGAGTAGTCACAAGGAATAGACCAGTTAGTGGAATTTCCATACACCTCTCCCAGTAGAGGTGAGTTACGCATTTGCCTAGTGTCAGTTTCCTTTCTCCCCAAATCTCTTAAGGCCTGTTATGTTTGTCATTGTAAATTACATACACTAACAAAATATCTGCAAGGAAATGATGCCTGCATAAAAATGGAATTGTTTCCTTTAAAATGAAATTAGGTAGCTTTACACACATAAATAGATTTTATAAGGGTGAGATCCTAAGAAATGATTTCCATTGAATTAGGTAGGGGAGCTACAACTATACAGATTCAAAAACAAAATCACAAATTACCTAAAGGCTTTTCAAGTCAGAATGCTCCCACGTTCCTAAGTTGTTTTCACTATAAAGAAACTGAAACTGGCAATCATGTACCATGAAATATGGGTATGGTGTAAGTAAGAAAGACGACCTGAAACTCCAGTCAATTCAGTGGACACATACTTGAGAGAAACATTCTTGGCTCTTCATCAGAGAGGTACAAAAACCTGAATACTTTATGTATTAGGTTAAAATATATTACTAGAATTATATAATTCTAGTAATATATAAAATTTATGTCATATTTTTATGATTCTCTGCCTTAGAAACTTTTTAAAATTCCCCAATCAGCTAGTGGTCCTACTTATGTCTGATAAGAGGGCTCCATAGTATTTTAAACTCAACATTTCCTTTTGCTTGAAATGAGACACAATGTACTTGTTATGTTAAAGCTATTCATTAACATTCCTAGAACAAGAGATAGAAAGCTAAGCTTGGTTTATGAATTAGCACTTGGGAAGCAAAAAGGGACAAGTACATATTTTCATCATATGTAAGTTTATAAGGTTGACTATGTGCGAAGTTGGAAAGCAGAGTTTTATAATGTTGGGATATAAGAGGACATTTTTATTCATTCATCCATATCAAATATGTATTATATGAGGTAATGCATGGGGTCTTTAAGGATGCAAGACCTGAAGTTAGACTGCTTGTGTTCAAATTTCAGATATGCTAAGATTTTTATTTTATTTAAAAAAATAAATTCATGTTCGTTCTTCTTCTTTTTTTTTTTTGAGATGGAATCTCGCCCTGTTGCCCAGGCTGGCATGCAGTGGCACAATCTTGGCTCACTGCAACCTCCACCTCCCAGGTTCAAACAATTCTGCCTCAGCTTCCCAAATAGCTAGGATTACAGGCATGCACCACCATGCCCAGCTAATTTTTAAAAAATTTTTAATAGAGATGGGGTTCCACCACATTGGCCAGGCTGGTCTTGAACTCCTGACCTCGTGATCCACCCGCCTCAGCCTCCCAAAGTGCTGGAATTACAGGCATGAGCTACTGCACCTGGCCCATTTCATTTCTTTAGCTCTTGCTATCTCATCTCTAAAAAGGGGTTAATAGTAATATCCAATATATAGTCTAATTGATGATTGACATCATAAACATAAAAAGCCTTGGTAGAGTGCTTGGCCCAAAGTATATGTTTGATAAGTATTATATATCATCAACATTATCATTATTTTTGGTTAAACACTGTTAATGAAAAAGATTGTGTGTGCAAAGGAACGTATGTTGTGCACGTGGGTGTTTGTCCCCGACATAAACTGGGCCAGTAGTTCCTTTATAAATAAAGATAGCACAGAAATGTGATTTCTCTACCAAGAAAACCAAAGTAAAACAAGAGAAACAAAAACCCAACTATTTCTGCTACTCATTCTAGGTAAATGCTGTCAGATATATTATACTCCCTACTCCAAAATACTCATAATAGTCCTGATTTAAAGTTCTTAAAAAGTGATTGTACAAAAGTCCTGGTTTCAGTTAATATGGCTGATTGCATTGGAATGATTTATAACACAGGATGCGAAAAGAATTCTAAAAGCAGGCATCATAGCTCCATTGTTGGAAGTATTTTTTTCTTTCTATTTAGTCATCCTGGGAGGCACCCTGGGAGGCAAACACAGCATGGGAGGAATATTCTCAGGGTGGAAAGGGAGTTGGGATAAGAGATGAATAAACAGTGTAAGAGATGACACATAAAAAGGAAATAGTCACTGGGGCTTTTCTCATCCAGCTTTGGTCCTCAATGCTGGGAAAAGACGTGTGATGAGTTTTTGGAAGCTGTCTCCTCCTACATCTCGATAGCACAATTTGCCACTCTGCCTCCAACTCTTTCTCTGGAAGGCTATCTGTGATACTAGGAAATGGTATCTTGGTCAATGTACTAAATTAATTTAGAAGATGAGCTGGATTTGATACAATGATCTTCGGAGCATTACTGGTTCTGACCTCAGAGACAACAAAATTGCATATGTGTTTATACTTTCATAGGACTCATTTATAATTTTAGACTTGAAGTTGGTTGGGAAATTTTTAAAAAATGAAATCATGTGAAAATTTTGCAGTAACTCATTGTAGGCTGAACCTTGGCTAAAGGCCATCCTAAGGAAGCAGATGTTTGTGTATTTTAATTTTCTGGCAGGGAGCATGAGTTTACATTTGGATTTTTTCCTTAAGATAATATATATGTACAGTAGGAGGAAAACAAATAGGGATAGGGTGCTTCATCAAACTGCTTCCCGACATGTCTGTGGGTAGGTCCCATGTAAGATGTGAAACACAACAAACTTCAGTGGTTACCAGAATTCTTCACTTCTTTCTCTTTTGATGTTCAAAGATAATTCCAAGTCACCAAATGAGATGGAGTACATGGCCTCTGTCCTTATACACGTCCCTACAAGCTATCTGCAAACGAGTCAAAAATTATTGAAAAATTTGTTTATATTTTCTAATTATTTCCCAGACACTAGAGAATTCACTTAACAACTCAAAGTTAACAACCGTACAATAGTGTTTTATGATTTAGGAATAGAACATACTTATCAAATCACTTACTCTAGCAAGCACCCATATCTTTCAGAAGATAACCTTAGCTGCCTTTAAGTTCCACGCTGGTTCTCTCTCTTTCTCTTAATTAGAAAAGACGATGTAGCTGGCAAACATATAAGAAAGTCAGGCAATGAGCTACTCGTGTGACTGCTCACACAAATGTGAGAAGGTTTGGTTAAGTATAAATCGTTATATAAATAGAAAGCATTAATATTTTTGTTGGTGAAAGAAACAGAAAGCAAAGAGAACTTAACTGGATTCTCTGATGTAAGCAAGAGTTTTTTTTAACTATGATAGGAATAACTAAGAATCTTTGAAATAAGTATGAATTCAGGAAAGTTGATAAATGTGGGGTGGTCTTTTGTTAAATATCAAGAATTGCTATGCAACTTGAACTTGAGGCTTGTTTGCTTAGGCTAAAACCTTAGTGAACAACAGATGGCAGTATTCTGCCTTTTTAAAGAACTATCTGAACATCTCTTAAAACAAGTGCTACTGCCTCATTAACAGGTAGAATTTAGTTTCTTTCTTTTCACAGAAATCAAAAATAAGGTAAAAAAGAGAATAACATATAAGTCTACTGGTCGAAATAAAACACTGAAATGTGCCTTATCCCTCAGGATCATTGTTGAAGTGAAATTATAATTACATAATTAATGATTTGTCTAGTTGCAAACATTTTACTTGTTACCTTTCTCCGTTTATATAAGACATATTAGAAACATGACTTTTTCCCATATACAATTTAACATTTTTCCCACAGTAATTTTCCACTGTAATTAAAATATTAACACAAAAAACATCAAATGTATTTGAACACAATGGTTTTGTGAAATTTTATTGCCATTTGTTTTATTCACATTAACCCTAGACTTCTTCCTGCCTAATATGGAATAGGTGCTTATCTATGCTACTGACTTGCCTCTGCTACACTTAATCCAGGACACATTCCTTTACTGTGTCAGGAGCATATAAACAACTCTACATTAATGCCTATTGGGATACTTCTTTCATACACTGAAAACACCAGAAACAGAAGTCAACAACCCTTGGAGCCACACCTTCTGAGAAACTTTGCATCTCTGACCAAATCTCACATATATTCACAGACCTTTGTTGCAACAGCACCTGCCACTGTTCTCAATTCAGCTTTTGGTGTGTCTATATGTTATGGTCTGTCTTCCTCCTTTAGACTCAAAGTTGTACAAGGACAAGGGCAGTGCTAGGTCTCATTCGCCTAGTGTGGTATCTGGTACTTTGTAGGCACTCAATAATATGAGAAATGATGACTGCATAAGTAACATACTCCAAACCTTCAAAGATAAGTAAATGTCCTCTCTCCAATTCTGTACCTTAAAAGACAAGTAAATTTAAGTGTTTTGAGATAGTTCTTTAAAATAAATCACTGCTTTTCTGAAAACCATCTTAAAACATTCAACCTTCCAGCACAATTGCATGTTCTAATCTCACACGTAAAACATATTGACAATTGTTATACTGAAATACTGGAGTCCTGATTAAAAACTATATTTAACAACCTGATTCTGCAATAAGCACTATCCAGAAAACAGTGAAACTGCCAAGGAGAAGTAATAGTACTGACAAAAAAAAAAAAAAAAAAGCAATCCTACAAATTTTTCCTTTGCTAATCCTTTGCTTACTCTTTTCACAATTGGGTACATACGTGAAGAGTAAGCAAAGGATTAGAGTGTATTTTCTGGAGAAGGAGAGCTTAACATGCCTGGAGGTAAAGAAATAATGGCCTTTTGAAGACAAAGTTCAGGTGAAGTACACAGTGCTTCAGGTTGAAAGGATGATGCTGGAGAATTTTCAGGAAACAGATCATGGCAGAAATATGAGCCATATTCAAGAGCTCTGATTAACTAGTAAGTGCAATAAGAAACTCCTGTAGAGTAATGACATGATCAGTATGTGTGGAGAGAGCAGTCAGGCTTCCAGGAACAAGATTTGGGAAGATGCGTAGCTAAGTGTCTTTCATAGAACAAGGAATCTGTTTGGATGAGGATACTGAGGTGTTAAATGATTCAAGTGGCATATTAGAAGAGACTTCTGGACTGGAAATATGCAGTTGGGCACTGATGACATATATATGGTCATTTCAACAGCATGTTGCCATGAAAATGTGTGAAGAGAAAGGAGTATGCTGAGGGTAAAGCCATAATCAATACCAACTTTTAAAAGCCAGGCAGAAGAGGAGAAATCCACAAAAGGAAGAAAGAAGGGACAAATGAGAACTAAGAGTGTCCAAGGGGCCAAGGAAATGTTAAGCAGCAAGGAGTGGTCAGCAGTGGATCAGTGCTTGAGAGATTAGCAAATCTTGAAAAATTTTTGAGTTTAATATTTGGAAGGTCACTGGTAACTCTAGAGAGAACAGTTTCAGTGAAACACTGAGATAGCCAGCCACATCGCAATACATTAGCAATGAAAGGAAGATAGAAGAATGATGATTATAGAGACAAGTCTCATGAAAACTGGCTGAAAAATGGAAGATACATATATGTCAGTATTCAGAGGGAAAACAGGGTCTAAAGAGTTATTGAGCATGTGAACATCATAAATGTTGAAGTGTAAAGACAATGGAATGATAAATAGATACAAATCCAAAAGAAAGAAGTAAGGGGTACAAGAGTAACCTTTTACAACGGGAGATACCTTTTCCATGGTAACAGTAAGAAACAAGAATATAAATTCACAGGTGAGAAGTTAAATAAATTTTATACTTTGACTTTTATTTACACTGTGAATTAGGTACTGAGTCCCTTGCTGAAAATGTGATGTGGGCAATGTTGAGGTTAGAGGTACAAACAAGAATGAAAAACTTTTGAAAGCAGAATAAAAAAGAGGTGGCTGGATTCTCAAGCAATACTAAGGCCTGGTTGGGCACTTTTCAACCAGTTACTCAGCATAAAATCTGATATGGGTTGGTTCCAGGTCTTTGCAATTGTAAACAGTGCTGCAATGAACATTTGTGTGCACATGTCCTTATAGTAGAACGATTTATAATCCTTCGGATATATACCCAGTAATGGGATTGCTGGGTCAAGTGGAATTTCTATTTCTAGGTCCTTGAGGAATCGCCACACTGTCTTCCACAGTGGTTGAACTAATTTACACTCCCACCAACAGTGTAAAAGTGTTCCTATTTCTCCACATCCTCTCCAGCATCTGTTGTCTCCGGATTTTTTAATGATCGCCATTCTAACTGGCATGAGATAGTATCTCAATGTAGTTTTGATTTGCATTTCTCTGATTATCAGTGATGATGAGCATTTTTTCATATGTTTGTTGGCCTCATATATGTCTTCTTTTGTAAAGTGTCTGTTCATATCCTTTGCCCACTTTTAAATGGGTTTGTTTGTTTTTTTCTTGTAAATCTGTTTTAGTTCTTTGTACATTCTGGATATCAGCCCTTTGTCAGATGGGTAAACTGCAAAAATTTTTTCCCATTCTGTTGGTTGCTGATTCACTCGAACGATTGTATCTTTTGCCAGCAGAAGCTGTGGAGTTTGATTAGGTCTCATTTGTCTATTTTGGCTTTTGTTGCCAATGTTTTTGGTGTTTTAGTCATGAAGTCCTTGCCTACGCCTATGTCCTGAATGGTTTTGCCTAGATTTTCTTCTAGGGTTTTTATGGTGTTAGGTCTTATGTTTAAGTCTGTAATCCATCTGGAGTTAATTTTAGTGTAAGGTGTCAGGAAGGGGTCCAGTTTCTGCTTTCTGCACATGGCTAGCCAGTTTTCCCAACACCATTTATTAAACAGTGAATCCTTTCCCCATTGCTTGTTTTTGTCAGGTTTGTCAAAGATCAGATGGTTGTTGACCTGGAACCAACCCAAATGCCCATCGACGATAGAACAGACAGGGAAAATGTGGCACATATACATCATGGAATACTACGCAGCCATAAAAAACGATGAGTTCGTGTCCTTTGTAGGGACATGGATGAACCCGGAAACCATCATTCTCAGCAAACTGACACAAGAGCAGAAAATCAAACACCACATGTTCTCACTCATAGGTGGGTGTTGAACAATGAGAACACATGGACACAGGGAGGGGAGCACTACACACTGGGGTCTGTTGGGGGGAACTAGGGGAGGGACAGTGGGGGGTGGGGAGTTGGGGGGAGATAGCATGGGGAGAAATGCCAGATAGAGGTGATGGGGAAGAAGGCAGCAAATCACACTGCCGCATGTGTACCTATGCAACAATCTTGGATGTTCTTCACATGTACCCCAAAACCTAAAATGCAATAAAATAATAATAATAATAATAATAATAAATCTGATATGAAAAGGAAACGAAGAGAAAACAGAAGAAGTATGACAGACAGGAAAGAAAGACTGGCCGACTGGACTGGAGATCCTGGTGTGGTGAAAGAACAGGTCTAGAGTGAGTAAGTGAGGGGCAGAGCAGAAAAGCTAAAGGAAGCATGAAAGCAGCACATGAGGACTGCATGAGAAGGAAAAATGGGTAAAAGATTCCATTAGTAGACTAGGCTCTCAGGCAGGGGAAGTTGCTGCTTTTTATGAGGAGAAATGAAGGTTGAAAGGGAACTAGGAGGCAAGATTTCAGATGCCCAAGAATGAAAGATAAGTATTTCTAATTCTATCAGTTGGTAACTAAATGATTAAAGATGCCAGAGAAGGAAAATGATATAATCAAACAGTAAGCAGCGCTTGAGGAAGATTAAGGTATGGCATAGAAGACGGCAGATCTGACCAAGGCTGCCACAACAATAAACATGGGAGACCAGAACATCTGCAGCATGAATGTCCAGGAAGAAAAGAGTGAAAGTTACATTAAGGAGAATCATTTGCACTTGGAAACTGATCAGAAATGAAATAGATTTATTCTTATAATAGTCTTTACTCTGTTCACAATATTCTTTCAGTTTCTTCTTTCAGAAATCTCTTTAAGTGCCCGAGGCTTCCCAAAATAATATGTGAATAATTCACTTGTGAGTTTATAAAATCTATATGGCATCTGACCAACTGGCCAAGAAAATGTTCCCTTTTGATATCTCTATTGCCTTCCACAATGTACACATATGAGGGGGGTGGGTGATTTCAAGAGAGCCCCCAGATTTTTTAACGCAACACTAAACACTTCATAAATGTATTTTAAAAGTCAGTAGGGGTGGCTCATGCCTGTAATCCCAGCACTTTGGGAGGTAGAGGCAGGCAGATCACTTGAGGTCAGTAGTTCAAGACTAGCCTGATGAACATGGTGAAACCCCATCTCTACTAAAAATACAAAAAATTAGCCAGGTGTGGTGGTGGGCGACTATAATCCCAGCTATGCAGGAGGCTGAGGCAGGAGAATTGCTTAAACCCAGGAGGCAGAGGTTGCAGTGAGCCAAGACCACACCATTGTACTCCAGCCTGGGCAGCAGAGTGAGACTCTGTCTCAAGGAAAAATAAATAAATAAATAATAAAAGTCAGTAGATTCCAATTTCTACAACTAATCAAGGATTCCATCAATTGAATAATATGGTTTCCAAACTTATAAATAGATCAAATTTCAAAACATTTGTAAAGAAAATATTTTTGGAAAACCGAATGCATTTTCTTCAAAGAAACACTGTTATAAGTGATTTTGAAGTTTCTGAGCTAGCTCACCAAAAAAAAAAAAAAAAAAAAAAAAACACATAATAAGTATGATAGAATCTTTTTGTTTTCCACTGCAAATTCACCCTATTTCAATTATGTTACAAAGGGAATGTAGAGGCTCTGGAAAAACATCCATTTTTACTTCATTTATTCAACAAATCGTAATTAAAATCTATTGGGTACCTGGTACTATCTACATCTTAGGGCTACAGAGATGAATGAATCAGAGCTGCTGCCTTTGAACCTCTTGCAGTCTAGTGGAAGGCATTCAGGGAACTGAAGGGTGTCAGAGGATAAAGGAGAAAACCCTGTGGGTGTATCCACTGCCCCTGGTTATCAGAAGAGTGAAAGAAGTTGGTTGAAAGTGAAAACAGTTGTTTCTCAAAGTGCAGATCTGGAATACCTGAATCTGTCCATGTGGTTCTTTTCTAAACTTTGAAAATGGCCTCTCTGAACAGAGTCACCATTATCGTTCATACCTCTCCTCAAATGGGATCAAAAAAGAACAAAACAAACAAGCCAATTATCCAGAAAAGAGAATCGTGAGAAGGATGAAGGACAGATAGCAAACATACTTATCACTATAATATAGCATTTCCCTCCAAATCTTGAGCTTTTGTAAGTCTCCCGACACCTAAATCGTATCTTTGAAACATGGACTTCAAGGCTTTCTAGGTTTTGATCCCCCCAGCAATGAGTTGGGAACTTGAAATTCCCTTCCCTATCAGAATACCTGAGGCTCACTTCTTGCTTACTGGTTTTAAGGAATGGGGTAAGCTTATCTGCAAGTGGTTTTGCATATAGAGTATGTAGGTGTAATACATCTACAGTCTGTAAAATGATTTCTTGATTTTCCAGGATGCAACTCAGAGATCTAAAAACATGGCATTGTAACGGGAGTGACTTTCAAAATTTGACACCAGTGCACAAAAGTTATGTAACCACCAGTGCACAAAAGGTTACAAATATGCTGTAGAGATGACATTCTAACCCAGGTAGTCTGGATCTGAAGCCCCATTCTATTCACAGTGCTAAATATTGGGTACCGTTCCTATGAACAGTCATTTACCTTCAATAATATGAAAATATCCTTTCCAATTTGCTATACAATATTTTATAAAATAAACTATTCCTCCAATTAATGAGAGCCTAAGTAGATAAAGAATTTTAAGGGGAACTTGTTAACATCATCAGTAAACTCCAAGATTTCATAGTACACTTCCTTCTTTCACATCTTCTTTGAAAATGTCAAATCGGACTCTTCCCAAAACTAAGTCTTAGGAAAGGTCTCACCATTGGTATTTTTCCATCAAGAAAAATGTCACTTATTCTATTTCTGATACTTAAGCCAGATTGTTCCTATGGTTTGCCCCAGAAGGAAAAACCTGTGGACTCTTGTGGAGACTTCTATTGCTAACAGGAAGTCATCTGTCTTCATTTTCCTCTTAGGTGGTAATGAAAATAAAATTGTATGATGTATCTGTCTACAAGTCTGGGTTAATTACTTCAGTTTAAGAAACTGATTTCAGTTGTAATCTTATTATATTCAGAATGTTATGAGACAATTAAAAAATATGATTATCCTAGGATCAGCAGACATGGTGGCTCACCAAGACATTTAACAGGCAGATGTCAGGCAGGATCATCAAGGTTTTGTATGGGAAGCATTTCAAAATGATACCTACTCTGCATTTAGCAACAATGTGTTGCTGAATAAACGAGGAAATTAAGTCATTTGGTCATAACAGTGAGTCACTCAGGATTTCTGTTATAGATCTCTTTTCTTCTTGTGGACATAGTTGTTAGTTCAGTCAATGCTTCCCCATACCGTTGGTATAGTAATACCAGCAGATTTATGAAATAGGAAGAGCCAGCAATTGGTAGAGATTCAGCACATGTTCTTTAAGACAAAGATCTATGTAAAAAAAGACAAAATAAATTGAAAAATATTTTAAAATTATAATCTTATAAGATTAATACAATCGCTGATGAAAAATATGGTTTTTTTAAAAAAAATAAGGAGGAAGACGTAAATAAAATTGATATTGAATTTGTCTCGCTATCATTTCAGTCAATTTAAATTTTATTTCATCTTAAAATAGAGAGATGAGGACTGCAATAGGATGCCATTGCTTTCATTAAAATATGCCATAAAAATAAATAAACAAAGCTTTATTTAAAAAATGAACATAGAGCAGATGCGATGGCCCCTATGGCAAATTAAAGAATATAAAATTAAGACAGAATAAGGTCTAACTAACAAGAGCTTCAAAATGTCTCCCTACTAGTTTCAATATTGCATAAAAATACTTCAAACTTGCTATGTCTATCATTAGCTACATTCTACTCTGGCTCAGAAGATTATAACAGCTTCTTCTTCTTTTTTTTTTTTTGAGACGGAGTTTTGCTCTTGTTACCCAGGCTGGAGTGCAATGGCGCGATCTCGGCTCACCACAACCTCCACCTCTTGGGTTCAGGCAATTCTCCTGCCTCAGCCTCCTGAGTAGCTGGGATTACAGGCACACGCCACCCATGCCCAGCTAATTTTTTGTATTTTTAGTACAGACGGGGTTTCACCATGTTGACCAAGGATGGTCTCGATCTCTTGACCTCGTGATCCACTCGCGTCAGCCTCCCAAAGTGCTGGGATTACAGGCTTGAGCCACCGCGCGCGGCTATAACAGCTTCTTAAATATCCATCAGGCATGTCTTGTGGCTGCTGGACCAATTGACAGCCTCATGAATTTTCTTATGGACTCTGATAACATTCTGATATCAAGACAAATAGGTCCAAAGACATTTGGAAATGCTCTAATTCTAAACTGTCTTCAAAGCATATCCACTGGATGCCATGACTATCTGTGCCTATCATGATAATTTCAACTCCAAAGCCAGGGATTTGGTCAAGAATGGGTAGGCCAAGTCAATGGAGTCAATGAGATATGAGAAGAACTTAGTTTCAGGCTTCTAGAAGAGGAAATTATTCTTCTTCAGAAGGAAGCATGTTGCTGCCAGCAGCCGTTTTTGGATCACAAGTTAGAATCAACATTAGGATGACATCAATTCTAGACAGTAGCAGAGTAGAGATAATAAAAAACTTAGGTGCATTGTAACATTGTCGAATTCACTAAATGCACTAATCCTGAAGGCTTCCCTCTTCTGGCCTTCTATATGTGAGAAATAATAACATCTCTTTATTACTACAACTTTTCAAGTTTTATTCACAGTTGAAGATATTTTAACTAATACAACGTAAGTTTTTTTTTTTAACAACTGTATATGTAATAAGTAAACAGGTGATAATAAAATTCTATAATGTCTCAACCTACAAGTCTGGATTAATAACTTCAGTTTAGGAGAACAGTTTTAGTTATAATCATATTATATCCAGAATGTTATAAGACAATAAACAATATGATTACCTTAGGGTCAGCAGAACATGTTAGCCTACAGAGGGCTGAATGATGAGCACTGGCTAGATCTCTTAGCCAAGTGATTCACTTCTACAAGTGAGCCCGCAACATACTATCCATATGTGAACCCTAGAGGCTGATTAATAATCCAAGTGCTACTCATCTAATATTCTTATAGAAAGGCACTTTAGTCATGTTTGGATTCTGTAAGCTTCTTAAAGATGACAGTCATTTTATATTTATTTTCTAACCCCACAGCATTTTGCTCAGGTAACAGACTCCCCCTCCCCCCGGAAAAAAAAAAAAAGCCCCTAATTAGTTTAAATGAATTCTCTTTTCTCCAGTTCTTCTTGCCAAAAATAGACAAAAAATAAGCTATCCAACCTTTATTGAAGACTTTAATTCAGCTTCATACGAATTTCTAAATATAGATAGGACTTCATAATTCTTCACTTCCTCCCTATTGTTTCAATGAGCAAATAATATTTTTTCTTTTGGTTAATACCAGTCTCCTATCACTGTGCTTTTAATTTCATCCTTTTAATAGACAGCATTTTTGTTGTTTTAATTGATGTTTTTCTTATTCATTCTCTTTTTTCTCTCCACTTTTTCCTCCCCACTTCAGAACACTCTTAGCATTTCCTCTACTAATAAAATTAGGGTCTTTGACCCCATCTCTAAGGAGGTAATCATTATTTAAAATTCTATTAACATTCTGAAAGCCATTAAAGAGAGCTCTCCTCTAATTCTCTATCAATATTAATCAATATCTCAATTAAAAGATCTAATGGCAACATTCCTGGCTTTTTCTCGCTTCACCACCAGACATTACCGAAGCCTAGCACCTCAGGCATGGCCACCTCCTCCTTTTCTGGCCTTTTTTCCAGCTTCTCTGAGAACAAACTCTCTGTCTGCTTTCCTTTTTATTAAATTTTTCCATATTAACCTGTGCCCTTCCCTCCCAGCCCTCACCCTATGTTATAATGAATCCAGTACGCGCTAATCTGTTGTTTCAACACTGACCACTCCTTCGAGCTTCTGGATAACTCCACTCAGATATTCCAAAGCAATTTCGCACTCACCTTTCCAAAAGAAAAGATTTTCTCTTTGGAAATCTTTTCCTCATGTATTTCCTACTTGACTAAAACCAAAATCGTTAACCAAAACTGAACACCTTGACTCTTGGGTTTTATTTGCATCTATTATTTGTTTTCTTACTTTCAACATCAAATTGGTCAGTGGATCTGGAAGTTTACATGCAAGACTCTCCGTCATTTTTTTTTTTCCTTAAAAAGCCTCTCATCCATGCTTTAATCCATCTCTCATTATTTCACATGAGGAAGGCTACAATATATTTTTTTCTTCTAGTTTCTTCCTGCCACAAACTCGGCTTTTCCCAATATGGAGATATTATTAAGCATGATATCTCTGCCACTCCCCAAAGTTACAGAAAAACATTGAACTTCTTGGTTTGTCTGTGTCTTAACATTTAACCTTTAACCCACCCCCCTTTTCCAGTTACCTCTCCACATACTGTATGAATGCCTCATCCCTCCAGCTAACCTGGATTACCTTTGCAGGTATGATGCCACAAGCCTATGCTTTGGTTACGGTATTACTTCTGCCTACCATTTCATGTCTTTTATATCAGTATTAATGATCAAGATCCAACTTTAATACATAAAAACATTCTAATTTCATTCCCAAACTGACACCAAATTCATCACTTCAGCCTCTTGTTCAAACACCTATTATGATATTGTACTATTACTAATTGTGACTAAATTCCTTGCCGGATTATGAATCTGAGAACAAGTTTTGTTCATTTTTATAATCTTAGTACTCAGCATACTGTAATAACTCAAAAAACATAATTATTAAAAGAATGAGCTCTAATTGCCTTCTAACACAATATGCTATTCTTGCAGATCTTTCTCAAATGTTTAGAAAATCTCATTATTCTAATCGGTCTGAAAAGTGTGACTTCCCCTCCCCTTGTATTCAAAGGAGACCTCCTTCTAGTCCTCACAACCTCCTACTGAGTATCATGTTACTTAAGGCAACTGCCTGCAATAAACACATTCAGTTCACAGGCAAACACAGAATCCCATGAGCAATGAACAAAAGGGTATTGAAGAAAGAAGAGTGGACTAATTTCCCTGATACTCTCCCTAAGTTTCAGCAGTCCCTGACTACATACTCACTGCTTATCTTCAGAGCTCCTTTCTATGATTAGTACTCAAACATAGGTGCACACTTCACAGAAAGTGGCTTTCTTTGTAATAACAGTACACATACATCATCGGAAAACACTAGAAAACGAAGGAGAAAAATAGAGTGAACAGATTTGACTTACTGCTAGCATAACAGTTTGATATTACAGTTTTTAAAACAGAAAGATTGGATGCAGTGTTCGAATTCCTTTTATTTACTGCAGGATGATGATTTACACCTTTACAGAAAGGTAATTTTGAAAATCTAGAGTCAATCTCTCTGTTCCCTCAAAACAAATATTACCTTCTGAGCTTTCCACTGTAATTAGTACAGTGGCAGTCCATATGCTTTTAAGACACAATACTCCCTTCCTTAGGTTTCAGGAGTTAAAAAAAAAATTCCTCTTAAATCAAAACCAACATCTTTAAGCAGATGCAATTTGCCAGCCTTCCATAATGTAACCTACCTAAGACTGTGAATTATTGCCTTTCTGCTTGGAAGACATACTGGTATCTGTGCTACGTTGAAAATTATATGTTAATCATTGCACTTGAATTATTTGTTTGCATACCTTTCTTTACAATTAGACCAAATATTTTACTTAACCCTTAATCATATCACCAGTGCTTATCAAAATGAAGTACATAAAAATGTTTGCCAAATTATAAATACATTTACTTATTCACGGATTTGTTTTCTCAGGTAGACTTTCTTACTTTGAAAACAAAACACTGGACAAGTAACACAAGTATTGCAATCTGTTTGGCTATGACAGTTCTAAAGAAAAATGAGTACACTGACATTCAGGTTTATTAATCAGCCTCTCACGAGATAAGTTCAAATGCGTAAGTTCTGTGAAACCTGAATTCTCTGGGTAAGCTTACAGTTTTTGAATCTGAGGAAAAAGAATAACCCCTAGACTGGACTCATGGGGCTCAGCATGAGAGAACAGAACAGTGTGTCATTCTTACGTCCTCTGATTCCTAACGATGCACGCATTTTGGCAGTTTGCCTTTGGCGTTAGCAGGTTGTATCTGTGTGTCAGCATAAAGCCACTCCTATGGCTACTTTCTTGTAAAATGTAACTGTATTTTGGATCATGCCTTCAGCATTGAGACACCAGGTCCTAAAATATTGTATATTAATGTCTTCTAATTGAAAAATAGTATTAGTAAAGTCAGATCAAATGATGGTTTGACCCTAAGGTAGCTTGACAATTATTCACTTCTTTTTCATTTCACTTTATTCAAAACAGGGTTAAATATGTACATTGGCTCTATACTGTCCTTGAACTGTAGCACTGCCCAACATATGAAATGTACTATATTACTATACAATCAAAAACTTATTTTAGTCTAAAGAAGATGAATGAACAAAACATTATCTTTCAGTAGCTGAGACATAAAAGAGACCTAGCTTTACTGTTTTAGGGCTTTAGGGGAAAGGTATAATATGGCAGAAAGGACTATCACCTGTAGTTACATTCAGAAACACATTGTTTTAATTCATGTTCAGGCAAACCTTAACATATAAGAGTAGTGATGATAATAACAACTATTATACTGTCAACAATGGCAATACTTATGCCTGGTACAAGTGCTCTGCCCTTTCAAAGTGGACAGGGAGCTAGGACATGCAAAGTAGGACACCGCTGTTATCACCACAGCTTTCCTAAAGTCGATCCTCGGAGAAACATGAAACACGCGTCACAGACCCCCCAAAACGTGCATGCTCTTGGGATTTAGGCTCAAGTAAACCAGAGGTGAAACATTTATTCATAAATTCATTTCTAATTCCCATCCCATATGCATATACCTTTGGACTGTCTTGGGTGGGAGTGTACAATTTAAATATGGGCCTGCTGCCTTTTTAAATTCCCATCACTCTGACCATTTAGATTGTTTTCTCTCTTTCCTTTTCCTCTCTCTTTCCTTTTCTCTTTCCTTCCTTCTGGTTAAAATGAGGTCTCCCTATATTGCCTAAGCTGGTCTCAAACTCCTGGGTTCAAGTGATCCTCCCAACTCAGCCTCCCAAAGTGCTGGGATTACAACTGTAAGCCACCACAGCCAGCTTGAATTGTGTTTCCCGATATGTGCTTTCTCCTCTGGATTGTTCTTGGATGTTGGTCATACCTTCCTTAAAACTGACCACATGACACCTCTCACTCAGGTCTGGAACTTGCTCATAGAAGCGAGATCCTGATTGTGCCCCGGCATGTGCCCCTTTTCCCTGCAGCTGAGAGAAGAAAAAGCGGTCAGAGGAAGTTGGAAGATTCTTGAAATTTTATGATCTTCACCATCACCTCCTAAATCGCCCCAATCCCTGAAGCAGAATCAGAAAGAGAAATCAGAATAACATGAATACACTGACCGGGAGTTCCACTCTCTCTCACAAGCTGGCATGAGAGTTTTCATTAGCTCCATTGCACTGTAGGTACCCTATTATGACCAGCAGTGTAGACAAGAGACTGAAACTAGGTAACATTTCATGTGAAATAATGTGAGCTGATTTTCAAGTCTTTCTGGTCTCTAGACTCCAAAGCCCTTGGTACACTTGCTGCTTCTTACTTCAGCACAACGTACAGAACGATTACCACCAAAACTTCCACTTCTGACAGGTATCACATCATTGATTTCAGATGAGGGTTAGGAAGAAAACAACCCGGGTAAACACAGCTCAGGTCACCCCTAATATGTCAAATCATATAAGATGAATGATATAACTTACAGCAACCATGGCAAAATATCTTCTCTGGTATAAATACTCTATACTTTTTTTCAATTTCCAATTTACTCAATTTATTCAATTAGCTGTCCCAGGAAGAAGTACATTATAAAAAGAATATACTTGATAACCCCGTGAATTAAAAGCTTGAACAAATTCAGGCAAAAATTAAGTAAAACATGAAAACTTCTGGCAGTGGGAAGGCTGGAAGTACAGAGAGGACAGGTCAGCCTGGCTTGAGAGTGTGTCCCTGGGGTCAGTTTCTGAGAGCAGCTCCTGGCACTTCAACTTCTTTTTCTCCTACATATACGCCCCCAAATTTTCTAAAAGTTCCATTTCTCTCCCAAATTGAGAAGGGGCTGACAAGGCAGCAAGGGGCAAAATGATGAGAGCAAAGCTGTTTATAGTATTCTCATGTCTGTCGTATACTGGGTATTTCTTAGTCCTGAGGTCAATTCACAGGACCTGTTTTTGTGCTATATAGCCCACCGCTGCCATGTTAGACCCTTCAGGTCCCCACTGAGTGTGTTTCCACAGCTGTCAGGATCCACAAAAGTCCTTCTAGAGAGAATATTATTTGAATGATCACATTATAGTCCTAATTGAAGCTGAGTAGTTTATGGTCCTCTGAAGCTGACAGTGAAACAAGGCATTCTCCGAGCATGTGTCCCTTATCAGAGCCACTTAAAGTAACATCATCCTATAAAAGGCCCTCTGGGTCTCTGAAGGTACAGAGCCCTCATTACTCCTACATTAGGGAAAGCTTTAGACCACTTCTGGGAATGCAAATGAATGAAACCCCATGTGACAGCTGTAATAAAAGGCTCCTGTCTTTTTGCAAAGCATTCAAATGCCATCTGGCAATTTCGTTGACGTCAGCAGGCACAGAAAAACAACTGCCCCTACCGCCTTCTTCATGGTTCTCTTCCACCTCCAATTTTGCTCTCCCCTCCCCAGCAGACAGCTCCAGCGTTTAGTTACGGAGAAAGAGAGGAGCAAAGCAGCTTTCAAACAAGACTGTCTCTAGTTCTTGTCTGCTTCATTTTAAGAAACAGCTTTAGCATTAGAGCTGCAGCGGTATTTGGCCCCAGCTTTCAAATTTCAGTTAGAGGTTGTATAGATCATCATATTACAAAGAAACTTTAAGGCCTTTTTCTATCTGTATGTCAGGACTTGAGGCACACTTATTCTGAAAGTAGAGGTGTTAAAGAAAACTATTAATCTAACTTCTGATTTGACACTTTCTCACTTTGATCACTGTAAATAAACACCCAGGGTTAAAACTCAGGGAACAGGTCTGCTGCCCTAGGCTGAATTCATTGGCTTAAGAACTTACACACCATACGTACTTCGTTGAAGTATTCACTAGAAGCTTAGATGTACATTTATATATTTTCCAAAGTTGAAATCAACTGATATAGTTATTAAGCTATTTTGCTTTAGATATATTCCATGAAAAATGTATGTTTCTGAATAATTGGACAAAAGACAAATGAGTTCATTTAATGTTTGTACTCTGTCAAAGAAACAGTACAATTCTGGAAGAAATATTATGAAATATAAATCCTTTCCAGAAGTCCTAATTTTAAAAAATTTCATCCCAATATTTGTACATAGTAGAGTATAGAAGAGCCTAGTAATTTTATTTCTTATACGGAGTTTCACTCTGTCACCCAGGCTGGAGTGCAGTGGCATGATCTCAGCTCACTGCAACCTCTGCCTCCCAGGCTCAAGCGGTTCTCCTGCCTCAGCCTCCTGAGTAACTGGGACTACAGGCGTGCACCACCACACCTGATAAACTTTTATATTTTTAGTAGAGACAGGGTTTCACCATGTTGGTCAGGCTGTTCTCGAACTCCTGACCTCGTAATCTGCCCACCTCAGCCTCCCAAAGTGCTAGGATTGCAGGCGTGAGCCACTGTACCTGGTAGAGCCTAGTGATTTTAAGTTATGCCTACTATTATTTTTTCTAAGGGAAAAGATAAATACTCACAATACCTAGCCTGTTCCTGCAAATGAGCAAATATCATCAACAGCAAAGAGTAAAATGGCCTCATTAAAAGCCAACCAAATGGACTATTCCTGAAGGTAAAAGAATACATATCTGAATGAGATTCTATAAATTATTGATCCATGCTACTTAGACCACTATCAGTGCAAAAGATTGAAAAACAGTATTATATATCAAATTAAAGATAAGCCTAAGTAGTTAAGTATTAGGCAATCTTGGAATTGCTTGGTTACATTGCTGTAGACCTAAGACTTCTTCTTTCCTAAGTTTTGCTTTGTCACATTTTTTTTAAAAAGTTAAACATTCTAATATTAAAAATAACCTTTAAACCCATTATTTTTCAATTATAATTCCTCATAAATTTCACATAGCCCAGAAGTTAAACAAAGTTTTAGTAGGTCTGAGCCATCTTCACACAGAATCTAAATTTCTCACGAAAATTCATTCATCCTATAAACTAGGTAAGTGATTTTAGAGCGCATACACGACTACCTCATTTTAAGGCTAAATCTTTTTTAAGAGCTCCCTTTTATCTCATAAACTTTTAATCCTACTCCAGCTCACATGAGGAATATGACGCCGTCTCACTATTAGAAATAGCTAAGCAGTAAAGGACACATGAGAGGTTTGGCAGAGGTGAGAAGAAGTAAGCGAAGTGCTGTATCATTTGGAAATTTGCTCAGACTAACTTTAAAGAGGAGGATGTCAGATTTAAACACAGACCCTGTAAACTTTCCTTTCCAGATCATTTCTATCTCAACTCTTGCCATTGTTTCTTCTTAGGAAATTTTTGTGATTTCTTCTTAACAGATTATCTCTTGCCTCTGTGCTTTCAGACCATGATCCCTAGACACAGAAGACACACACTCCCTTGGGCACTGGCTTAGTCCAGCCCTGAAAGGTATACTCCAGCTATTACCTTCTCCAGGAGGCCTTTGCTAACCTGTCTGTTTTGCTTTGCACATGCCCAGTGCACGTGTCCTCACTGTCCTCATTTTAATTTCTACGTTTGATTTTGCATGTCCATTCTCCTATAAAACCGTGAACTCCATCAAGAGTATCATTCACCCTTGTATCCGCAGTGTCTAGCATAGTGTTGAGTGTTCAGTATATGTCTGCGGAAGAAAGGAAAGAAGAAAAGGCAAGGCAAGCACAGTGAAGACACAAAAAAGAAAAGGTATGAGCCAAAGTCAAAACTGAAATATTGCTAAATAAAGCAAAGAGTTAAAAACAGCACTCAAAAGATAACTTATGGCCGAAGGAGAACAATGAGGATTTACTGAACATATACTATTTGTCTAGTAGCATGCTAGGCATTTTCACACATTATCTCACTTAATAATCAACAAAAGCTTGATGAGTAGGAATGTTACTACTATTTACATAAGGAGAGTCAGACTCACAGCGCTTTTGTTACTTACTAAAGGTCTCTTGGTTGGCAAATGGTGAGGATAGAAACAAACGGAGATATGTTGACAGTCTAGCATTACATGATACTCAGTGACATGCTGTTTTGGTTAAAGCAGAATAGAAGAATGGGAAGAGAAGTCAAGGAAATGAATAAGCTGTTGTTGAAACTGGGTGAATCCTGAAAATTCCAAGAATAAATGCTCAGGGCAGAGACGAAAACTCTACAAAGTACGTTTGGAAAATACCAACTCTGGGCTAAGCCTAAAGTACGCTTCAGTTACAGGACTTAATCTGGATCTCTAACAACTGCCTGGAACAAAAGGTCATTAGTAGCTGCTGATTTAGAGGCAATGTCTTCTCTGAACATATAAACTAAGCAAGTTTTCCAAAAACACCTGTCACTTGGTAACTACTGTTTTTTATGAGCTGTGCATGGCTTAGGGATGGAAAATGAGAGATCCTCTGACATAATCAGGCAAAGGAAAATGTCAAATTAGCAACTAGAGAAAGAACAAGATTAAGGTACTATTCGTAGATTTGTCCTTTTAAGCTTTTATTAATGAGCAAAAAGGTCTAACATATTTTTCTATAGTGTATCAAACAAAACAAAGAAGTGAAAAATGTTGAGTGCCTCGCCTAATCATAACTACCTTTAAGTGAAATTTATTTTTTTTTTAATAATAAAAGAGAAATCAAGAGAGCAGAGAATAAAACTGCTCAGAAAACAGGTAGCATGCTTTTAGGGGAAGGAAAGCAAAGACACGAAAAAAAAAAATAGAAAATTGCCAGAAAAGGAAGACATTCAGTGTATGAACTGCACACTTGAGATGGACACTTTTTACAGAAAAGGCCTTATCTTGCCTAAGAACGAGTCTGATTCTGGGTCAAAATAAAGCATCTCAAATTCATATCCACATTATTCTGAGTTATCACTAAGGATTGTAATGCAAGGAAGGGATAATAGAAGTGATTCAGCAGTCTTACGTCAATTTTTTAAAAATAAAATATCTCAGTCAATTGTCTGGCATTCTGCATTAAATTAAAAATACAGGTTGCCACCCCCCAAGGAAAAAATCGATGTGTATAAATCCTGTCCTGGTGAAAAGGAGGTTCTGATATTGGGGGAAAATGCTACTAAACTTTATAAATAGCAACATTCTAGAGATGAGATTTATAGAGCATAACATTCATTCTCTGTTCTACATCTCTCTGATCAACAGTCTGAGATTCTGAGCGGTATCACGTAGTACTTGTTGGAATGCCATGGGCAACTGATCACAATCTGTAATTTTCTGACAAATCTATCATGTATTTTTGAGTTAACAAAGTTGTATCTCACTCATTTGGAACTATCTGATGAGCTAATATTTCAGACTTTAATTTTCTAGGTTACCTCACAAAATGAATTTCTGGACCTGCAAAATCAAGGGTTATGCCTTTGACAAGAGACACTTCCTAGGTATCTCACCTGGCTAAAGAGCACAACCAGTCTTTCTCTGGATTCTCTTGTTGAAAAAAAAAAAAACAAAGAATTCACCTTTCACACAGTAGTCACTTCTAGCACTTGAAGGTTGTGGTCACTAAATGGCTCTTTCTGAACCTGGGCCAAGACCTACCATCACCAATCAGCATTAATTCTGTCCTCATCAGTCAAACTCTTTGTACTTCCCAGTTTTCATAGAAACAGAGCAGCAATCCTGTTCTATAATATAATGAATACATATTTCACATCACTTGTGATTTTTTTCCTACTATTTCTAGGCTATAAAAATAAAAGTTGGAACATTAGTTTCTTAAAATAATTTTCATTGATCAATGAAAAAAAACAAATCAAATTAATAACAGTAAATTAAATAAAAATGAACATTTGTTGAGGGTTTATCTTATGCCAGGGACCAGTCTATGTACTTTATATAGATTACTTTGCTAGTCCTCTTATGATCCAGAAAAGTAGGTACTAACATTATATGTATTTTACAGATTAGCTCATAGAGTTTAAATAACTTGCCAAAGGTCTCCCATCTAGTAAGTGATGGGGCCTGGATATAATCCCAGGCAGACCGCAACTCTACAGCTTGTGCTCTTAACCATTAGCCTCTATAAAGTACCATCTCATTACTGAAATCCAGTTTAAAGCCATTTTTATCAGCCCTCTCATTCCTAATGAAATCACCAGCAGGAATTAAGCTGGGGCAAGTAAAACAGCCCCTTGAGGGCAGTCTAGAAATCACTGGGAAAATCATACAGTTAAACTTCATGACCTCCTAATTCAAAACTATTTATTCATTGAAACAACAGAAATTGTGAGATAGTTAAAATGATTGAAAATATAAAGTTTTTTTAAAAAATAGAATTGAACTTTTTATCAGAAGTTGGTGCACCCATCACCTGAGCAGTGTACACTGTACCCGATGTGTAGTTTTTTATTTATATTCAAAAATTTACTCAATGCATGAGGCAAGGTACAGGGGAGTATTTCAGAACCTGAGTTCTGAGGGGAAAACAAACCAGTTAACCAGGCTTCTGGGCAGGGGCTTGACTGAGCAGAATCTGGACAAGTTACAAGTGAAAACCAGATATCAGATATTTGTGGGGAAAAAAAAAAGTGAAGGATATGGGAATTGGTCTGTAATTTTAAAATTGTTCCACTGAAGTCAAGAGTTCCTTTGAGGGGTAGTTTTTTAAGAACAGTTAAGTTTCAGTGATTTCTAATATTAACTTTTTGTTCCCTCTGCATATTATGACTGTGGGAAAATGCTACTTTTAAATGCATTTCCTTTTATTCTTTCACTTCTGTATTCCATCATCAATTCACTCCACCAGTGCACTTGTTTTTGAGTGTAATCAAAAATTACATTAAAAATAAATGTTCCATTTACAAATAGACAAAACCAAATCCAAACACAAAAATGAAAAAAGTCTATGGTTACAAAACATATTTCTATAAATATCAATATCTGTCGTTGCCATAAATATTGTTTCAGAGTCTAGAATGTAACATGGATCAATGGTGACAAACCATTCTAAGTTTAGTTATATACTACATAAGCATATATATTTCATCATGATTATATTATTTCAATATTCTGTAATATTTTTAATATAATTATTAATAACTCAATGTGTATTATTTACAAAGGACTCTATTTTCATCAAAATAATTTTGTATCATCCCAGCATCTTGGGAGGCCGAGGCAGGTGAACCACTTGAGGTCAGGAATTCGAGACCAGCCTGACCAAGGTGGTGAAACTGCATCTCTATGAAAAAATTAGCCAGGTATGGTAGATCATGCCTGCATTCCCAGCTACTTGGGAGGCAGAGATGGGAGAGTTACTTAAACCCTGGAGGCAGAGGTTTGCAGTGAGCCAAGATCATACCACTGCACTCTAGCCAGGGTGACAGAGTAAGATCCTGTCTCAATAATAATAATAATGATAATAATTTTATATCAATTATTAAAGTGACTACAAAAAGGTATTTCCTTAGGTCTTATTATTCCCCCACCTACCCCCAAGATGGAGTTTTGCTCTTGTTACCCAGGCTGGAGTGCAATGGCGCGATCTCGGCTCACCACAACCTCTGCCTCCTGGGTTCAGTCAATTCTCCTGCCTCAGCCTCCTGAGTAGCTGGGATTACAGGCACGCGCCACCAGGCCCAGCTAATTTTTTATATTTTTAGTAGAGACAGGGTTTCACCATGTTGACCAGGATGGTCTCGATCTCTTGACCTCGTGATCCACCCACCTCGGCCTCCCAAAGTGCTGGGATTACAGGCTTGAGCCACCGCACCCGGCTTCCTTACGTCTTATTTTAAAGGCACGTATCTTGTGTGTGTGTGTGTGTGTGTGTGTGCGTGCGCGCACGCGCTTTTTGAAGACTAAATCAGGAAACAAAAACTTGCTGAGTTTGGAAAATTAAAAAAAAAAATTCCAGCTAAATAATACATATTTTAGAACATAGAATTAAATATTTGAAAGGAGTTTCTTTTCGTTATCCTGGTAGTCAGTGAAGCTGTGCCCAATTTTATAATTCTGGTGTCCCACAATTTCTCTATAGATTTTAAATTTAGAAATCTATGTACATGTGTATACTACCCGCTCAGTTTCAAAGAAAGAAAAATGGCAAAGTCTGTCGTGTTGCAAATACATCTATGGATGTATTTAACTGGCTTTATAACAAATTCTAACATGAGAAACAAAAGTAATTGGTGAGGTGGTAGCAGACATTTGGCTCTAAGCTATGATGTATGTTCTGTCTTAGTTCCTCATAACTTACTCATACCACTACCTGTATCAATATTATTTAGCCATGTGATGCTTTAGGAACCTTTAGCAAAACAAACAAAACCAAAACCAAAATCTATTATTTTACCTCAAAGCCATGAAAGTCTGAGAAGTGGGGGCAATAAGCATTCTGGTTGGCATTAAATTTTTACCCGCTATTCTAGTTAAATTTAATATGTTTGTCATATTAAACTACATAAACCATTTTTAGTTTGCCTTTATTCTGCTAATGATTAAGTCCAACGTTCTGAGTGCTTTTCATAATTTTTAAAGAAAATTCTGAAAGAACTGTCTTATGCTATTTTTTCCCTCAAACCCAAATTAGTTCATTGTAAGAAAGGTTGCTTGAAAATCTCAGTAATAAACCTAGAGCCTATAATTTTCTTGATAGTGAAACCCTCCATTTGCTTCTGAAATCAGGAGGAGGACATGTCATTCTTCCATTTACTATTCATATTTCACCACTATCTTTTATGTGCTACAGTTTTGAAAATGCCAGATTCAAGAGGTTAATTTATACTATTAGCTGTCACTCTTAGGAAACGCTTGCATATTTGCATGTTTGGTAGGAAAGCAACATGCGAGTGTGCGGAGGGGGTGGAGAGGCATTACCTTAATACTGGGCTGTACATCTACTCCTCTGACTTAGCACACATTATTGCTCTTGATGTCACAAAAAATAAATAGCATGATATAATTTGTAGCAATTTTCCTAGCCCCATGATCAATAGAAAGAGAAACAGAAAAGAATCAGAAAGCCTTTACTTGTCAAAGAGCACACTAGTTCATTGATTTCTATGATCACAGTCTTAATTTGCCTAAATGCTTTTGGACCTAAGAATATTTTTAATATTACCAGTGTGGTTATGACTTGAATTCTGAAACAGCCTTTTCTTCTCTTCCACCCCAAACAACTTTTATTTATCCTTTAAGGGCACCAGTTTATATGAAATTATCCCTGAAGACTTCAGTCTATACAGATTTTTCTCCTCTTCAATGTCCATCTACTGTAGTCATTAGACTATTACAAATATTATGTCTTCCTAACTTCTATATACCTTATTATTTTTTAATCCAAGTTGGAAGATTTGAGGGAAGGAGCCCTGTCTTTTGAACCCTACAGGAATTACCCAGCAAATCTTTCTGCCCTCCTAATTCTCCACCTCCAAGTCGTGAGATTATTAAAACAGGCATAGAATCCCTAAGAGGTGGCTTGTTACATGATTAATAGATCAAGGGCAAGGTAAATTCAGTTTAATTAAGCAGATACTTCTCTGATGCTAACCATAAAATTTTAATTGATTATATTTTATATTTGTTTTTATATTTACCAAATTTTGATCTAACATGCATGGTCTTATTTGTACATCCCAAATACTATTTTTTTCCCTAAACCTTCTGTAATTTTCTTTGTGAATTAATCAAATCTGGACTAGCCTTACAGTTGGTACTTACTTTTCTTTCTGTGAGAGTTCATTTCCACTCCAATTTCTGTAATACATGGCTCTTCGATTGCTTTCTCCACAATCTCTTAGATTTTTCTCAATTTCTTAGATTAAGCCTAAGAACCTCTGATGTTTACCAAAGCATTACCTAAGGCGCAACTCTGAATCACTGTATATGCTGCTGATTGCTGAGTACAAAGATACTCAGAACTGGTACCCAGAAGCGGGCTATTGCTGTTAAGTATCCCACCTACCTGAGGTAATGGGGGAGCAGCCTGAGGGCTGGTGCTGAGGAACCTGGCATTAGTGGCTGGAAAGAGGTTTTCTATATGACACAGAGAAGAAGCATATGGCAACAGTGCTGTCTGCAATATTTAGAAGGTAGATGAGGGGACCTATTGGACTTGTAGCTCTAGCAGAGAGAATGGACAACAGGATGTAAGTATCATTTGTTGGTTACTGTGAGCCATATTTGACAAGCTATGATAAGAGACAAATGAGCTCAGAGAAGACTACATTTGTTTGCAAGATTGAAGAAAAGGCAATAGAAAGGTACAAGAACAGGGAAGAGGCAACTGCTTTCCCTTCTTAAATAGCAGAACTCCTAACTGAGAAGGGCACTGAGCTAAAAAAGCCTATTGTAAGGATTAAACAAGTTGTGGTCACCACATCCATTATAAATCCTCTGAATGGATTAAGATGTCTTAGAGCAAAATCAAATTAAGGTTGTAGTACTCAATATATCTTTTCAGTTGGATAAAATACTTCAAAGAAAAGAGACTAAAAATGCTTTTCTCATGGAAAATCTTCTAAGTTTTCCCAACAAAGTCTGACAGTCTCAAATTATCAACATCTAAATTGGAAGTGAAAAGCACAAAGTCTAAAGGACACAGAAGTACAGCAAATCTTAAAACTACAACCAGGAAAAAAAAAATTGATGATGCTGTTATCAGCACACAAAACTGTACGGAATTAATTTTAAAAGAAGCTATGTTTTTAAAAATATTATACTATGAAAAGAACACCATTCAGTACCTAACACCACTCTAAAATTCCTGAAGACTTAGATATAGGAAGTGACCAATGCTCAATGTAGAGTTGATCATGGAAGATAATCAGATCAGGGAGAGCAGGGAGAGTAGAACTCGGGGTTCAGAATAGGCAGACAGAGGCTTTCTCCCAGGAAGCAGAACCAGATCTAATAATAACAATTTAAAAATGTGTCTAGCCCCAGGGTAAAGGACTTTAAAATAGCCTCGCAGTAAAATTGTAGAATTGCTTCAGGTTAGTGATGGTGTGTGACTTTTTTTCTTCCCTTTCGAATGACAGTACTTATTGTGATGATCCTATTTTTCACCTGTGTATTAGTGAGCTCTGCATGTGTGTATGCATTACTTGTATTACTCCAGAATGTGACACTTAACTGCCAAAGCCGGACCCACTGGAGTTCTCCTTCCTTCTGCCACTGTGATTAATGTCTTAGACAGTGGCTGCTCCATCATCTCTCAGAGTAAGGACGATACAGAACAGAGCCCTAGCCAAAGCATGATGGACAATACATGATGGAGCAACAAATCACCTTCACTGTTTTGACAGTTGGGGTCTCTTTAATACTACAGTACCACCTTGTCTATCCTGACATGGTCCTTGAATTGAAAATAAAGATCATAAAGAACATAGCTTATTTATGAAGCTTTCTCTGGGGAGCACATTAGACTAACTCCTGCCTTGGACTCTCTTGAAATAGTGTGAAACTCCTAGAGACAAAGTGAAACCTAAAAGAATTTCTTCTGACTCCATTGATCATTAACATACCCAGTTTCTCCCAGGAACAAATAACTAGATGAGTGGAATTCTCACAGGAGCTCCCCTCTCCCACTCCGGTAAATTTTTCAAACCTACGTTTGTTACTAGTTTGTTTCTGAATTCACACCTCTACTTTCTTCCCATCTTTTGAAAACTACTACTTCAATTATCTTTATATTTTCAACAGATTTCTCCTAATTACACAAGAAAACAAATGCTTCCCCACCCCCAGCCTGCCCCGTGTTTGGTAAATAAAATGACTGCACATTTCCAGTATGTGTTAAATTCCATTTCTGTGCCACAGAACATAACCACAAAATTCTAAAGGAAGAAGAGATTAGAGGTAATCCAGGCTAGATTCATTATTTTTTTTAAATTAACAAAACTGGAAGATAAAGGTATTATTTAACTAGTTCAAGATAATGAACATAAAAATATTATTTGATTGGTCCAAGATTACACAGCTCATTTGGAGCTAAGGCAGCTGGAATCCAAGTACAGGTCTCCTGGTTTCCAGTCTTGTTCAAATTATACCAAACACACATTAAACTGAATATGCACTGATTAAAAAAAAACAGTTCAATGACACTGCGAGGAGAGGGGCATTAAATGTAGCAAACCCTCTTTAGTTAAAATTCTTTGATTGTTCTTTATTATCTACCAGGTGAATTCCCTACTCCTTAGCAGGGCAAACAAGGTATATCTCAGTGGTTCCTACCTAAGCCATCATTTCATCATATTTCAACATTCTTGACCCACAGGGACTGCGCGCTCTGAAACGCTGCTCTTGGCCATGCTGACCTAGTCACTGGGCATCCAAAGCACCACAGTTTCATGCCTACTCATGCAACTTAGCTCTTGCCAGCTCTTTAAAATTAGAAAACTGTTCTGTAATTCCTTGTTCGTGGGGTTCATGCATAATCTGAGTAGTCTTTATTCCAGTTCCTACTTGTTACTATAGGAAGATTTAATATTTTCCTCCTCCAAAGTACTTCTAATATAGTGGTATTGGATTTGCTGCAGCTGTGATGTATTGGAGGGTGCTAACTCCTCCATCTCCTCATTGTATTTGGGGGACCTCATCTGGTTTAGTTAAAAAAAAAAGAAGAACCTCACGTTTCCAACTTATCTTTTTATTTTATTCCTTTGTATAATTCTGTGTTACTCTCTAGGTTGCTGAATCTTGTGTTCTGACAACTGGACACATTCCATTTAAAAGACGATAAAGCCAATCGGAGCCTATAATAGCACGTGGCTAAGGGAAGATAAAGAACATTCTCATTATCAATATTTTTTCTGTAACTGACAAGAAAATTGTTCTACTTGACAAATTATATTTCTGTGAATATCCATAAATTGAGCACACTTACAGTGCAAACTACCTATTTCCACTGGTGAATGCTCAATGCTGAAAGTCAGTTTCTCTTTTCTGTTTACTGCTAGCAGAGGATTTAGTCCTTTCACATCATGTTAAGACCAAGACAATTCATATTTCCTGTTTTCCAGATATCTTAATTCTTCTGCCAAACTACTCATCCCTCTGTTTTTAATTAGCTGTATATACTCCTGTCTTTATTTCAGGATGTTCACATCTCTGTTTTCGTCAATTTTGCTATTTCCTGCCAATCTAATGTTCAACAGATAACATAAAAATTATAACATATGAAATAGTACTCACAGTTCAGTTAATATTTGAGACTAGTCATTTTTTCAAATTCCTTGTTTTGGAAAGGTAAGAGAATATTTTACTCCAAAACTATATTTAGAAAACTTAAAAACCAATAATTATATACATTTAAAATAACTAAAAGAGTATAACTGAATTGTTTTTAACACAAAGGATAAATGTTTGAGGGGCTTGATACCCCGTTTTCCATGATGTGACTGGTACTCATTGTATGCCCGTATCAAAGTATTTCATGTACCCCATAAATATATACACTTCCTAGGCACCTACAAAAAAAATCATAATTTAAAAAAATGTTAAAATTAAGATATAGTAATAGGTTTTAGGTGTAAGTCTTTGTGTATATATGCAAATGTTGACCAAATTGCTTAGTTTTTTTTTTTTTTTTTTTTTTTTTTGCATTGGGTTTTGCTGTACATTTTTTAAAAAGACCCTTATTTCAATCATGTAGTAAGAAACTAAAAATTATCAGATTATAATTTGTATTTTGAGCTCATTTGTCAGGTTAAATCAAGTACTTTGAAATTACAAAGATAAGAGGATGAAAGAACAGCCTCTCAGTGAAAATTTACAAACAGCTAAAATTAACAGGACCTTTCGAACTAACTCAGAATGCAGTAGAACTCTTTTTCACTTGGATGAAAGTCTGCAGATGATCCCAAACAATCTTAGAGAGCAATATGTGTTACCTATTAAATTACATGTTAATATGTGTTAGATTCCCAAACGTTCCCCATAATGTAACCAGTAGATAGCTGATTTTTGAAGTTACCTAGTCAATCAGTTAATACACAAAATGCACATCCAAAGCAAATTGCAAGGCAATTTACCTTAGAGTTTACATTTGTTTTTCTGTAATTGTGCATTTAATCAAATCATTTTTCCCCTCCTAATTTTAGTCAGAACTTTTTCTTACAGCTTAATCTTAATTGATTTTATAGCTTACTTTAAAATATTATATTAGCCATAATGAAAGAGATACATAAATATCAGGTAAATTGAAATTTATTTAAGTTAAAATTTTGCTTGATACCAAAAATGTTGATTAAAAAGTTAAATCCAATTTTAGTAAGAACAACTTTGTCTTAATTTGTTTCACAAAATATAGGACATTAAAATTAGTATTCCCACTGAAAATTCCTGAGGAATACTTTGTGAATAATCTTATATTCCTCCTCATCAATCATTTGAAAAACAGATATTCTAACTTAGACAAATGATTTGTCTTACTCATGTAATCAAAGATAACTCAATAAATAGTATGTCCAATGGTATTTATAGAAACTTGGAAGGAAGATATTTACATTTTGGGGCTTGGTTTTGATGCCATCTCTTTTTTTTTCTTTTTTTTTTTGAGACGGAGTTTCGCTCTTGTTACCCAGGCTGGAGTGCAATGGCGCGATCTCGGCTCACAGCAACCTCCGCCTCCTGGGTTCAGGCAATTCTCCTGCCTCAGCCTCCTGAGTAGCTGGGATTACAGGCACGTGCCACCATGCCCAGCTAATTTTTTGTATTTTTAGTAGAGACAGGGTTTCACCATGTTGACCAGGATGGTCTCGATCTCTCAACCTCGTGATCCACCCGCCTCGGCCTCCCAAAGTGCTGGGATTACAGGCTTGAGCCACCACGCCCGGCCATAAACTAACTTATTTAACAGTCTTGTTGCAGATGTGGTAAAGGAGAAAGGTTAATGAGCTATATAGGTTTAGGGTAGAACTTCTTCATGTACTGGACATAATAAATCCAATTTATGTAAGGCAGGCTTGGCAACAAAAAATGCAGTGCTATATTTCTGTGGGCTAAAATCTCCATTTTTTTTTTTTTTTTTTTTTTTTTTTTTTGTCAGAAAAGCAATACTGAGCCGGGCGCGGTGGCTCAGCCTGTAATCCTAGCACTTTGGGAGGCCGAGGCGGGTGGTTCACGAGGTCAAGAAATCGCGACCATCGTGGTCAACATGGTGAAACCCCGTCTCTACTAAAAATACAAAAAATTAGCTGGGTGTGGTGGTGCGTACCTGTAATCCCAGCTACAAAGGAGGCTGAGGCAGGATAACTGCCTGAACCTAGGAGGTGGAGGTTGCAGTGAGCTGAGATTGTGCCATTGCACTCCAGCCTGGGTAACAAGAGCGAAACTCTGTCTCAAAAAAAAAAAAAAAAAAAAAGAAAGAAAGAAAGAAAGAAAAGCAATACTGAAATGTTTTTTTCTGAACATTTACAAGACTGGAAAACCCACTACTCAAAGATTGACCTTGTAGTTATTTAAACTTCTGAGACTCAATTTATAATCTCTATTGAAATATAGGGCTTATGTTTCTAATTAAAATTCAGGTTTAGCAAATCATTAAATAAAAATGAATTTATTTTAAATGATCATAATTAGCACCAGTATTAAAAAAAACTGGATTTTGACCTCATATGGTAAAGTGTTTGGATATCTTTATGATAAAATCATACCTTAAATATATCTTGGGGGAGGGAATATAGCATAGAAGAGAGAAAAGTAGCTTTTCAAATCAGACGAACTTACATTTGAATAATCTTACCTTTTTCTAGCTCAGCGACTTTGGCAATAACAACTGTTCAAGTTTGTCTCTTCATAGGTAAGGGTATTACAATAATAATATCTAGAATTCTAGAATACGAGCTTTATGAGAAAGAAAAGTTCATCTGTCCTGTTTCCCATGGAACTGCTTTACCACCAGCATTGTGCCTATACACAAGAGAAGCCCCAGAGCCTCAAATGGATAAACAAATTATCTATTCTCAGGAATTATTTTGTAGATTAAAATAAATTACATTAAAAAACGACTTAGCACAATATAAGGCAAAAATATCTATTCAATTAATGTTTTCTTTTTCCTTTAATTAATTCAGGATACGTTTTAAGTATTTTATTTTAAATCTTTTATCTTTTCTTACAGGAAGCCATAAAAAATTACTTATAAAATACAAAAAACTTACCATCAAAGTCAGTTGTAAGAAAGACACAAGAATGACCAGTTAAGCACTTTACCCTCAGATGGACCAACTCCCAAGTTGGAAATTTCAGTGTGTTTAGAAATGTAGACTAGTCATTTGACTGGTAGTGACTGATGAATACCAACCAATATAGTATAGGGGAAAATATTATATATTGGCATTTCTGATTTAGTATTTCATACGACAGAACTAACTTCTATTAAGTAACACATAAAATACATGCATGAACTTCAGAATTAGAGGGACCGTAACAGTGAATAATCTTGTCCAAAGCACTAAACTCACTTGTATAATTTGCATATTTTATATATAAATGACTTGTCTGCTCAAAGAGTTATTCTTTCAACAGACGTTTAGTACTCCCTGCTACTGTGACAGGGTATTACATATTTTTATTTTCTTTCATACATTTTAACATGAAACCTCAAAAATTCCAAATATGCTATTAATCCACGAGGAAAATAGGAAAAAATGCAGAAGGATGGACATTGTCAATCTTTAGATAAATGTAGATTTGGTACAAGATAAGGATTATAAAGTTGCATGACACTTTAGTATTTTACTGGGGTGGAAAGATCTGGTTTTTATTTGGGAGATTAGTGAAGAGGTCTAAGCTAATAAAATATTCCGTTTAACATTCTAAGATAGTTTTGTAACATCTTAAAAAATCATTGTAGAACTTTTACTGGGAAGTTTTTTGGTCCCAGGTCATATTTTTGTACCTCATTAAAAATTAACTAAAAATACATTTAATAAATATACTGAACCAGTTTATTATAGACTTGATTTGGATTATTTTCTGAATTTCTTTTTCAAAGGCTTTCAACTATCCTTCTCTAATATAAATTCTGTTGAAAATCATTATAGAACAAAAAGGTTATTCATACCTTTTCCCAGTAGCAGCTCTATGATTTGGAAAATATCATCACCACGTATAATCAGTAATAAGATGTTTTTTAAAGTTCAGATTCTGTTAGACTGACTCTCATTATTTAAAACACATGCTTTCATGAATCCTGATTGCAATTCCTGTTATCCTCCAATTAAAAGCAAGGCCACACCCTAGTCAAATAGTGAAGTAGGTTAAATGAAAGTTCTGTGTGTTCAAATTCTCCACTTCAGGCCCCATTCTCTCATTCCTTGATTCAACATTTCCTGAACAACTTCTGGGTGGCAATCACTGTTGGAGAGTCAAATGAAGTACTGCTTGGATGCGAGAAGCTTTAGTGTAGTGGGAAATTTTTCATAGTGTTCTAAGTTCTAGGATAAACGGATTATGGATGTAAAATGTTTTATGAAAACACAGTGCTTAAAATTGGGACTCAGATAATGTTTCAGTTGTATTTAAGAAGGATTTAAGAAGATAAAAAGGAACAAGGTATTTATTCAAGGTTGAAAAATGCACTCATGAAGGCACAGGGAGGTGAAATAACATATACCATCCAGAGTACAGGATATTTGATCTACTTTAGGTCAGATATTAGTAAAAAAGCTAGGAGTCAGAAAATAACAGGCCTTGTTTTGTTTCCCTGAGAGTTAGTCAGAATGACAGGATTCAAGTTTAGGCTTTGGAAGTAATTTTAAGTATAGAGTAGATGTAAACGGCTTACAAGAATCATGTAGGCAGCTGTAAGTGTTGTGCACTGCACAGCTCCAAAGTGTCATCATTCATGTAACCTACAATGTGAATGGCTCTCCTTGGAGTTCACAATATTATTGCTGTGGTGCCACAGGCTGTGAGAAGCAAGACCTGTATCAATCCTCAATGCTGCATCCCTGTCTTTCAACACAGTATTTAGTACCTTCATTTCTGTTCCCTCATTCCCTCATCAAACATATTCTCATTATTCTTCATCCATACTAATGAATAAATGACTGATATTAATCTACAATATAAGCTCCCACAATTTATATCCATACTAATGAATAAATGACTGATACTAATCTACAATATAAGCTCCCACAATTTACAGATGAACAAACATGAAGTAGTAAAGAAATTAAGCTCTAACTCTAGAACTTCAGGCAGAAGTAATACAAAGATTACTTTATGTGCTGAAATCCATTCATCATCCATACTAACACATTTAAGTTGATGCTATCATAACATGAACACTTGCCACATCACCTGGGAAACTTCTTAAAGTGAAGATTTTTCTAGTTTCATCTACAATCTTGTCGATCAGAACGTCTAATAAGTTCACTAGCTGATACTGAATGGATACTGCTACTCAATCTGAGCTTAAAACTCCTGGTTTGCCTAGTTTTGGAAATTTCCACTAAAAGAAGAGCCTAGTGACAGGACTCTTCTCTGAAGTACACTGAGACACATAATAATTTTGGAGATTAAGATTTTGGTATCTTGGTCTGCTTATCACTGAAAGAATAAAATACACCCTTATGAAGCTCATGTACTCTTACAGAAATTTCTCTATTCACAATCATTAAACCTATTTCATATTTAGGAAAAACACTACCTTATTTTATTTTTAAATCAATTTAAATGGCTATAAATATCTTCCTTATATTTAATCAAATCTGACTGCTCTACGTTTTGTTCATTTGTCCAAATATTACCTTACAGAACTACAAAGAGAAAAGTTTCACTCCTATTACACTTTTTTTTTTTTTTTTTTTTTTTTTTTTTTAAAGACAGAGTCGCATTCTGTCATCCAGGCTAGAGTACAGTGGTATGATCTAGGTTCATGGCAACCTCCACCTTCCAGGTTCAAGTGATTCTCCTGCCTCAGCCTTCCGAGTAGCTGGTATTACAGGTGTGCATTACCATGTCCAGGTAATTTTTTGTCTTTTCAGTAGTGATGGGGTTTCACCATACTGGCCAAGCTGGTCTCTAACATCTGGCCTAAAGTGATCCACCGACCTCAGCCCCCCAAAGTGCTGGGATTACAGGTGAGTCACCATGTTGATAAGAGAGCAGTTTTTCTCTTTGTCTTGCTTTTTAAGTTCTCTTTCATAAGGGACATTGTTTCTAGATGTATTAATTGTTTATGTGACTGCATCAGCTTCTCAATATCCTTCTTGAAATTATGTACTCAGAATTGAATTCAACACTACAGAGGTCATCTGGCTAGGGCAGAATTTATTGAATTAATTATTCTGTTCTGTATGCCATAAATACTACCACTAGTTAGTGAAGCCCAAAGTGGCACTTGCTATTAGAAAAGCCACATGCGCCGGGTGCAGTGGCTCACGCCTGTAATCCCAGCACTTTGGGAGGCCAAGGCGGGTGGATCACGAGGTCAAGAGATCGAGACCATCCTGGTCAACATGGTGAAACCCCGCCTCTACGAAAAATACAAAAAATTAGCTGGACGTGGTGGCGCGTGCCTGTAATACCAGCTACTCAGGAGGCTGAGGCAGGAGAATTGCCTGAACCCAGGAGGCGGAGGTTGCGGTGAGCCGAGATCGTGCCATTGCACTCCAGCCTGGGTAACAAGAGCGAAACTCCGTCTCAAAAAAAAAAAAAAAAAAAAAAAAAAAGAAAAGCCACATGCAAACCATTACCGTGGCACGTGTATACCCATGTAAAAAACCTGCATGATCTACACATATACCCCAGAACTTAAAGTATAATAAATACATTTTAAAAAAAGAAAAAACAAAACAAAACAAAAGCCACATGATAATGGGCTTCAAGTCAATCCGAATTTTTAAGTCTGACTTTTTGTTTTTTCATTTGCTTATGAACAAATATGCAGGTACTTTCCACTGTGAAGCTTTATTAAAAATTTAAGTACAAAATTTTGTTTTTCTTCCTCTTTAATCTTCTTAGTTTAGTATTTTAACTGAAGGTTAACAAGAAACCTTTCTAAATCCTTATTCTAGCATTCATACATTAGCTACAGATTCCTCTTTTTGATGTCACAATGTAAATGTGCATTATTTTGGGTATATTCATTAATGTGAAACATATTAAATAGGGTAATGCCTTAACGAGTTTTATAATTCTGCTCATATCTGATGATTTTGTTCTGCAAAAACTATTCTGTTGCAAATGCAAATAGGACAATCCTAACAAGGTTTTGAAAGAAGAGAGAGAGATACAGTATCTGTGACCTTGATTCCCTCATAATTAAATGAATTTTAAAAATAAAAAGATATTGAACATCTTTGCCTTTGAAGCTGTTAAAAACATTATTTATACACAAAAGTACAGAAAGTATTTGTAGAAGAGAGTGAGGCAATACATAATAATATCAGTTTTCCAATTTCATCGTTTCTCTAAATGAAGCTGATTTTAAAAAGTTAATCTGGTAACCATTATAGGGATGATTTTTTAAAACATGATTTCAAAAAAGACTTTAAGTGTGGTTGCCAAAGCCTGTATATTTGGAAAAGAATACTGTTAATAATATATCTTGTATTTTTTTCACCAAAAAGATAATGATTTTATTTTTAATGCAAGGCATGCTTATGACACGCATTTAGAATAACCCATTTATACATGCATGTTTATTAATGTAGCGGCTATACATCAGCTTTTTCCAGGTGGTATTAAAATAGATATTACTTATATCCATATTTGTCAATGTACTCAGCCTTTAACAATTAAAATCAACCCATCTTGTTTGTCCCTTTGAAAATTAATCCTTTCCATTTTCTCTAATTCTTTTCCATAACTCTCTGAACTACTTCTTTTTCCATATTCTCTAAATTCCCAAAAGGTCAAAGTAAAATAAATTTAATAAAGTATATATCTGTTAATGGGACTAATGTACACATTATGAAAAAGTTTAATAAGATTATTTCTAAGCAACTGTCTAGCTACCAACAAAAACACTGCATCAAATATAGAAAATTTTAATATTTATTAAATCTATCTACCTTTTGTACATTATTTGCTGTACTGTGCTGTATGTTTGAAATGTTGTGTCACAGAAAAAGAGAGAGAGAGCTTCACACATTTGATATTTAGTATAACAAATGAGAGCCTCTCCTGTGCTTCTAGCTATGCATATAATATGTATAACACAGTTCACTCCAAAAAATGTTTATTTCTGATGCTGTATCCACTGATTAAAAGTCCCATGACCACCAGCGCATAAAATGATGAACATAGAATGTCCCTTAAACATCTGGAAGTCATAGACATTATTTATATCCCGATTTTTCCTAATTAATATTGGCAGAAATTAACTCCGGATAAAAATAGTTGATATTTTAATTAGGTAATAATGTCCATAAAGCTCTTTAAAAAGGAACTTAACAATAAATGTTATGACTTTTATGAAAAGTAAATATTAATGCTTTTATGCCAATAGAATCTGTCAAGAATAACATCTACAATAAAATAAGCATCTTATATTCATGAATAAGTACAGAAACTCGTTGAATTCTAATGCAATGTCTATGAAGTTATGATGTTAGTGATGTAGTCAAACCTATAATCCTAAAGAAGACATTAATATATCATTTCAAACTTGCACGGAATTACTAGCAAATGCACTGTAATAAGAAAAATGAACACATACTTTTTAAGGAAATCTCAGTTTGGTTTGATTATTTATCATGTGAAGTTAAAATAATGCTTTTTTCCTCTCCTGTCTTTTTCCATAAACAAAAGCCACAGTGCCAAGACCAAAACATTAAAAAAAGTAAAATTATATATTTTTCTTCTTTTTGAACAGAAATAGTAATGCCAAGTTCAGCTTGTTCCATTGATTTTAAGCCAAATAAATGGCAAAAAATAGTGAAAAGCCTGGTCATATCATGTGGCATAAGCTTCTATTAAAGTTCTTATGTAAATTTCAGATCCCTAAGCTGCATGAGACGGGATCACTCCTAAGCTCAAAAGTTCCATGTGATAAGAGAGAGAGAAAAAAAAAAAAAAAAGGAGGAAGAGAAGGAGTAGTCACATGCCTTGAGAATGAGAAAAACACATGTTCCCATATGAAAAAGTCAATATTTAAATACTGTCTTCTCCTTAACCAATGCTAACATGACAAATTATTCCTCACCCTGTAATTTCAGTTCATAGTCAGAGTAATAATACACTGTCCTATAATAAGGTATCATGGATGTTAAAATGAGGAACTGTCAACTTACCTGTACACTTTAGAAACAGAAAAGCCTGAAAGCAGGGGAATCACATAAATAAAACAAACAGCTTTTGGCTTTATTATTCATGCTGTAGATATAATTTCACTAATTCCTCGAGGGCTGCTATATTTTATTATGGATTAACAGATTTCCTCAAGACACACTGGTTCAGCACAGCTTACCTGACTAAATTAAACTCTAAGTTCATAAATTATATTTCCATTTATTTTAGAAATATTAATTAAAAACTCACTATATGCCGGGTTGCAGTAATCAGTATAAAACAAAACCAGCTGCTGCAATTTTACTATTTAGCAAAACTTATTTAAAGTCATGTTGTATTTCTCCATGAAAAAGAAAACTAATTGTCCTAGGATTAGATTTCATAAACATATAGTTAATAGGAATACTCTTTAAAAACTCATGCAAAGGTCTAAAACTGTAATAATCATGCATATACTGCCATATTTTTGAGGTACCAGAAGTGTCACCAAAGTTATGGCACTAAGTCATTGTAAACCTGAATATGAACAATGAGCAGTAAAAGTGGGGTAAAGACCTGTCAATCCCCCAAATCATTACTCCCAGTATCAAAAAGATTCACTGCCATGTTTCTAACTTTAATACGGCTTCAGTGGCCATGTTCTTTTTGCTTCATGAGATGGTCTTTTCTACATCTTCCAATCATCATCTTTGATAGTCAGCTTCTTCCCATTCCTCTGCTCCCAATGCTTTGTGAACTAGAGCTTTTACATCTGTTTGCACTTCATCTTGCTTAATGATTTTGATGGTTTATTTTTGTGATTTCTATTCCACCTGTTTGTCTCACTCACAATTTTCTGAGAAGGTTTTTTTCTCCTTAACTTAAAAAAAAAAAAATCCTCTTTTAAGTGTGTATCGCTGATACTATGTAAACAGCTTTCTCTAAATTCAGGGTTAAAATGATCTGAAAACAAAGAACATGGTTACAAAATTCTAAAATGGAAATAGTTGTAAAGATCCAAGTGGAAACTGTCACCCAGAAATATTTATACACAGGACCACAGAACTCAGCAAGCCAACTATTTTGATGCAAGTTTGATAACCTGCAGATTTCTAAACAATAAGCTTTACTTGTAACACTTAGAGTTTTCCAAGAATTGCTTATTACACAATGCATCACCAACCAAAACAGGGGAAAAAACTCTACTAAAAAAAACAAAAACAAAAATATTATGTGATCTAGAAAATCAAATTGGACATAAGCTTCATTTTTGTGACTTTTAAGATAATTTTAGTTTATTAATATCGCTAATATTATTCCAGGCTTTTTCTTTGCCGTTATCAGCCTTGGTTCCTTGGATTTACTTATGTTTACGTGATGGCTGAATTCTACATAAAATTGGATAATCACTTAATGTTGACAACATAACTGCTAAGTCATCTTTGTTCTCTCAAAGCAAAACTTCTTAAGAAAATCAGTACCTTTGATGAGATTATAAAATCTTGTGGGGAATGCTATTAAACAATATTTTAGTTTGTTCCCTAGAAAGGTTGTAAAGGAAAATTCCTGTACCATAAATAAGATGTTAATGCTATTAGAAATACATAGTTATACATATAGCCTGGATATATATTAAGAAATTAAAATTTTCAATTTCTCCAAATTAAAAAAAGTACCAAGAATGTACTAAAAGTCCATATCTTGTTTTTTTTGTTAGTACATGAAAATGAATGTTAATATTCATGTTGAAAGATCAACCATTTCCCGTTTCCTCTGCCTCAATTCACCCTCTCTAGTAAACTGTCCTCACTGCCATATAAACTCCTCCATCCGATATCACCTTTGCCTACCACTATATCTGATGATCTGTTCTAGTTAATATATCCTAGTCGTAGATTTTAATATTCTATGAGAATCTGATTATTTTTGGTATAATCTTTTTTTAACAGTTTTATCTATAAGTGGAGTAAAAATAAAAAATCCACCCACAAAACTTCCCTTTTAGAGTTATGTTGTCACGATTAATAAAAAACAAGATCTTACTCAATGCTACAGATGGCATAAAATCACCCAGCCTGAGATTAAAATTATTTCCCTTGGTCAGATACTGCAATTCAAAGATAAAATTAACTGTTACCAAGTTACCATATTTTTCTTCTGTTATTCTCTCAAGTGGAAGGCAAAACTTGAGAGCTGGAAAATTTTCAAGCTGTGTATATTTATTTTATAGGAATGTGCATGCAAAATACTTGCATTAATTTTCCTAATGTTTACAATAAGGTATCTGGGGAAAAAAAGAATATAATAAAAGTCTCAACTGCAACACTGGTCAGAAACTGTGGCTTCAAGAGACAGGTATTATTTTTGTTTTTATTTATCTCAAAATGTGCTTTTGTACACTTAGTAAAATTGATTATTGCTTAAACTATTTGCAGTTCCTGCACATAAACATCCATTATCAGTGGTTGTTTATTTGATTGCTCTGCTTCGTTTCAAATAAAGTACCACAAGGTTGTGATCTGGCTAAACAAACACAAGGTAGTGCCCATGTCATCAGAATGATGTCCACAGGCCCCAACATAAGAGGGTCATTCAATAAGTATTAAACAACATGTCTACTAATCTATAAACATGGGGAAAACAATAAAAGCAGAAATGCCAGTGGCAGTTTTCCCTTTTATTTCTGTGGATTTGATTCCTGTTCATCAACGTTCTTTTAAGAGACCAGGGCCTGTTATAAAGAGTGACTTACTAAGGTCATCCATCAGTTTCCCTGAAACACATGTTCCATGAAAGGTCTGTGAGGATAGAGCCAGACTCTCTCCTCCTGTGAATCAGTTGAATGTTTAAGCGTGGGAAGGGTATGTTCCCCCCACCTTCCACGCCGTTAGATTTCTTGGACATAATTCCACTGTGAGAAAACTACTTCACAATGAAACGAATATGTTCTTTAAAATTTATCTTTGATAGACTTAAAGATGGAACCTGAAAAGCTGAAAGCACAATTTCCTCATTTTCTTATATAAAGTGCCAAGATTAATCATTAAATATTTTCTATATTCCATACACCTGGCAATGAGATTATGCTGTAATTTCACTGGTTTCCAACTAGAAGCAAATTTGCCTCCCAGGAGACATTTGACAATGTCTGGAGATATTTTTCCTACAATGTAGGAACTGGGGGTATTGTTTCTGGCCTCTACTAGGTAGAGACCAGGGATGCTGGAGAAATAACACACTACGCGGATTGAGCTGTTAAAAAGAAACACTGTTTTCTCTTCTCTGAGGACAAAGAGAAATGTCTGTCCAGCCTCTGGACACTGTGTGTGCTGTGGATATTGTCAACCATATCCCTACTCTGACAGATTTGCTAAAAACTGTGTCTTGTAGTTTGCTAATGCAAATTAAAGACATCATACTAAACAGTAAGTAAATAAAAGCAACTTGTGTGGTGAAAAAGTGAAAAACAATTGTCCAACAGTATGGAACTGACTAAAGGATAAAGCTTTAAATATCAGAAGGGAGAAGATAGACATGATATTTAGGTCCCTTCCTGTCACTATTACATGCAATGACAAGGCCATCCCTACAGTAAGTGAGACCCTAGGCAAGTATGTTGTGTGTGGTCCCTGTGGGTACAAGCAAAATTTAAACAAATTTTACAAAGCAAGCAAAAGAAAAACCCCAAACCAAACTGTCTTTGGAGAGTTGCCCAATATTAAACAATTATTGGAACAATTTCTGAACTAGTATTAATAGTTGTTAGGTTGATAAATGGAAAAATGAAACAGGAAAAAAGAAATACAAGTGAAAGACACTATGTTTGTAGAAAACATAGCACTGGCAGCTAGCTCTAGGGCATAAACTATTCCCTGGTAACGTGTCGGGCATTTGTGAGATGTAATAATGAGCTCCCAGTCTGCTCACATTAATCCCTTGGAACAAATTCCTGGGAAATATGGCTGGTCATCTTTCTAAAATGTATTAAAAATAATTAACTTCAATAAATATATATGGCATTACTCCAGATAAATCTGAAAAGGCATTTAAATTACTCTCCACATTCTCTTATCAAAAACAAATGATTTAACCTGGAAAAGAACTGACCTGTCACTGAATCAGGCCATTAGTGGGCTAACGATTAGGTTAATCAACTTCAACTAGCTACCATTAACAGATCCATTCCCTTGAAATGATACACAAAAAAAGTAAAGCACAATGACTCCCCACCAGAATTCATCCTTGAGTCTTAACATATGCTATAAAGGATAACTAATGTAGGTATCTGCTTCTTAGTCTGGAATTCTTACAGTTTGGTGCCTCCAGGACTCGTTAAACCGTGAAAGGCTGCAAAACAGGCGATGGAGCGTTTTTAAGCATACTGATAGTCCAATGCATTTAATGACTTTTCCATTGGAATACTCAGCTATCTGCCTATATTTTACACATCGTACTTGAATTATTTAGAATCATACAAACCAGAATTTTATTATCTAAAAAAAGACTTCAATCATTTGGAGACTAGATGGACAACAGAAAAATTTGTTTCTTGTAAGTACATTTAAGTCCAGCTGATGGTCTAGCTGATAGTAAAATACCAGTAACATACTAAATGACTAAAAACTTGCTAGTTTTTAACTATTGATAAATAAAGACCTGAGGGTCCCAAGTATATTAAAATGTTAGGAAGTTTACAAAATTCACCAACTGAACTAATCCACAAGGAACCTCAACTACATGATATGTAATTTATTGGCCCCTTGAAATCCTCTGCTACCATTTTTAAGGTTTTCAAAGAAAAGCATATCTTCTGTTGTCTCTCTTTACTTCCCACTGGAAAACTTTCCTTCAAGAATTAAGAAAAAAAATGAAGAAAAAACAAGTAATTGCCTTCTGAGAATTTCATCCCCTGACTTCATTTGGTATTACTGGGAACACTGCCAGATAAAAGAGTTCTGCATGCTGCTGGAAGTTTATTTATCATTTAGCATCTTTCCTACATTTGGATGATCTACTATTTGACAGTTATATACTTTTAAAAAAAGAAATGAGAAAAATCAGACAGCTATGAGTGAGCTGACAAATGACAGAGAATTACTGAGAATAAAGTAATATAAGTCAATTTGAATGAAATTCTTGCTAAGTCTAAAAAGTCATATGCAATTAAGGGTTGGAATTCACTGGAAGAAAGATAGGTATTTTTCTGTAGAACAAGTATTTGATATGAACAGTACATCATCTTAAATTCTGTGATAATGCATATATGATACAATCTTGAAGTACAAAGGCAAATTTGAGAAAATCCCTTATTAATTTCCTAGGGAAAAGCCAAGAGAAGCTTAACTCTATCCTAAGAAATGATTAAGGCTGACTTAAAAAAAAATTAGATGCTGCTAGACACCAACGTCATTCTGTCCATTTCTGACTTCTCGAAGGCTAAAAAAAGTACCTGACATATATCCATGTTTTGCAAATCAAAGTAAACTATGTTAAAATTCATCTTGCAGGCTAGCACACTCATACCTGACACAGCTCTCTGCTTTTTACCGGACATTTCTTGATGCTCAGGAACCAAGTAAGTTCCCTTTTTTAGATATCTAAAACAATATTTATTCCATGTGTTTTCTAGCATTCAAGATTTTTCACTATTTTATCAACTTTACATACTCTACCAAGAAAACTGAAGTCATTAGGTTCATAATATCTTTTTAATGTTATATCTGTCCTTATTTTTTCTCTCTCATTCTGCTAGAAATACCTCTATGACTTTTTGTTTTTGTTTTTTGTTTTTTGTTTTTTTTGTTTTTGAGACGGAGTTTCGCTCTTGTTACCCAGGCTGGAGTGCAGTGGCGCAATCTCGGCTCTCTGCAACCTCCATCTCCTGGGTTCAAGCAATTCTGTCTCAGCCTCCCGAGTAGCTGGGACTACAGTCACATGCCACCATGGCAGGCTAATTTTTGTATTTTTAGTAGAGACGGGGTTTCACCGTATTGGCCAGGCTGATCTCAAACTCCTGATCTCAGGTGCTACACGCCTCGGCCTCCCAAAGTGCTGGAATTACAGGCATAAGCCACCGCCCCTGTCCTCTACTTTAAAAACAAAACAAAACAAAAACAAAAACAAAAAACTTCCTCATCTGTACTTTTTGGTGGATTTATCCAGCAATTCATTTTCGAACAGGGCCAGCTTCTCTAATATAGTGTAAATGGCTGGTATGGGGTGGGGGTGGGGTATTTCCTCACAGGAAAATATGTAAAGACGTGCCAAAAGGCCCACTTTGGAAGAAAGCACCTTCTCTTCCCTGAATCGCACCATTTCCTCAGTCCTTAATCAGCTCACTATTGAGAATTTTCAGTATTTTCTTTCCCACACTAATTCTTTTCATCTGCCAGTAATTAAGACACACACCTCACCTTAGCAGTAACAATAAATGAATAAATGAATAAATGAATAAATAAATAAATAAATAAATAAATAAATCACTCTTGCTGCCACCTCTTTCTGCAATCCCAATTTTCTTTTGAAACAAAGCTCCCCCAAGAGACCCTTCTGGTATCTTACACTATTTTCTTCTGTATTCTTCTTTCCAGCACTTCTTTCTCAACACTGCTTTTTCAAAGTTTACTAATGTCCTCCTAATCACTAAACCCAAAGACATCTGCTACATGTTTTATTCTCTTGCACCTTGGTCTGGGATCTCATTCCTCTCTTCGGTGTAACTACTTTCAGTTCTGAATCATTTCTCCTCCACCTGGTACCTAGTAAGGCCATGCCTGCTCATTAACTCCCTCCTCTGTTTGTTTTAGCTCTTACAGTATATTTTCCAAGAATCAGACTTTTATCTGTTTTTTCTTTTAATATCCTTCTGGGAGTCTATCTACTGGTTGAGCTTAATTATCAGCTGTATGATTACCATTCCCAAACTGACACCTTTTGTTCTACTCAGGCTTCGAGTGTTTATCTGAAACTTCATTTTGGAATTGTCAACTTCACTTGTCACTTAACACTTGTAACACTGAACTCTTATTCTTCCACCTAAACTGTTCTGTGTTAATAGCCCTAATTCTTATAGTACTCAGTTTCAAACTCTTCACCCTGCTAACTTCCTCTGCCTACCTAGTCAATAAAGTATAGCATTCTCCAGATCAAACAGTAATTGCTATAGCAATTACCATCCAACAACTGTTTATACAAACATTAAAAAATTCACACGTATTCAAATGTGTCCCACACTCTTCTCAGTGCAGACCAAAGCTTTTTCATTGGTCTTTTCCTCTGTACTTTTGAAAGCTTACTCATCCTTAAAGCCACATTGCAGACATCACCAGTTCAGAGATATTTCCTAGTCTACTAGGGAAAAAGAAATAATCTTCCACCTAAATCCTACCTCACTGTGTATGAAGTCTTTTTTTTTTTTTTTTTAAATGGAGTCTTGCTCTGTTGCCCGGGCTGGAGTGCAGTGGTGTGATCTTGACTCACTGCAACCTACGCCTCCCTGGTTCAAGCAATTCTCCTGCCTCAACCTACCGAGTAGCTGGGATTACAGGCACCCACCACCATGCCCAGCTAATTATTATTATTATTATTTTTATTTTTAGTTTGTATTTTTAATAGAGACAGGGTTTCACCATGTTGAACAGGCTGGTCTTGAACTCCTAACGGCTGGTGATCCGCCTACCTTGGCCTCCCAATGTATATATATAGTCTATATGTCACTTTATGGGGATTTTGTTATGGGAACATCATAGAGTATATTTACACAAACCAGATGGTGTAGCCTTTTACATACCTAGGCTATATGCTATAGTCTATTGCCCCAGGCTATAAATCTGTGCAGCATGTTATTGTACTAAATACTGTAGGCAGTTGTAATAAATATTTGTGTATCTAAACATATAAAATGCATAGTAAAAACACGGTATTATAATCTTATGTGACCACCATCATATATATTGTCATTTACAGATATGTCAATATACACTACATACCATATGTAATGTTGCATCTACCAGATTGCCTTATATGTGAATTATATACATGAATATTGCTCTAATTTCCAACCACAATTTGTGAGCTCTTGCAAAGCAATAACCTTGTCTTTCAAGTTTTTTTCAGTTAGACCTACTACAGTGCTATACACATAGCAACTACTTAGAAATCAGTTCTAAATTAACTAAGATGGAATTTGAGCAAGGCTTTGGTGTAAACTATTAAGAGGTCTGTGTTCAAGTGCAACCTGTCTGAAATTCCCTTTGAAAAGGTAGAAGGCTTTAGACATATTGACCAAGAAGGTAACAGCAACAACAGAAGGGAGCAATGATCCAAAACATAACACATTATTGTTATTATTTTGCCAGCAGAGAATTGGAAGCAGATAAGAGGGTATTACTTAAGGCTTAATTTATCTACCTGAAATTTGCAAAATCCTTGAAAATTCTCTTTCTTTTTAATGTTTTTTTTTGTCATGGTTCTTACTGTTCTTATCTTTTGGTGTGTTGTGTTTGCTTTTTATCTGGCAGTTTTAATCTGAGTTGAGGAATCAAAATGAGACAAAGATATACTATATTTAGAATAGTTATTTTGATGGCTAAGAGATCCAAGAAAGATTTGATGTTTATAATGGTAATTCATACAAGCCTATTTTAAAGCTTTTGCTTTTCAGAGCGACCTTAGGCTTTCAAATATAATCAAACTTTATTTATAAAAATAGTTTATGTTTATATGTGGAATTCTCACATTTTCTAGCCATATGCAATATTAGGAATTTAAAAAATTTTGTTCTTTTTTATGCTGAAAGTTAACAAAAGCAGTACTGTACAATTGTGAGGTTTTTTCTCTGTCAGTTTATATTGACATAGTGACCTATCTAAACCTAAAGATAAATTATGCCAAAGCAAGCGAAATAGAGAGTAAATGATACATATTTTAAACAATAAATTTCTACATATAATACTACATTGCTTTGAAAGAACATGTCCTCAACAACTTGCTTGATATTCAGAACATTCTGAATATCAAAATGTTTTGGGGGCTATCATCAGAAACCGTGGACCTTCTTACCTACACTCATCTTTACTATTTTATTGGTTTAGAATCACAAAGAATTTACTGGATGTTAATTTAATCCCTTCAGGACTGAACTTGCAGCAAATTCTTTTAAAAATTTTACAGATGTAAAATCCAGAGGGAGAGTTTTCAGAGAAAATGAAAGGGAGGTGAGAGTGAAGGCAAGGAAGCAAGGCCTAAATTCTTTGGGATGATCCTAATTTAATTGGTTTACATTATTTACTCATCAAATTGATAATGGACAGAAATAAAATCAGTCATTAAAATGTGAACTAAAACAATTGATTGACTTGGTTTTATTTTCCTAGTGACCTAAATTAAATAGAGTTATTCATACAAATTTAATGACAACACGAGAACACATCAGCTTTGTAAAACACTCGAGAGGAGCCCCCACTTCCCAATGAACTTTCATTTACAGTATTGCATATTCAACTGTCTTTTGTAAATTACATTTTTTTAGTAGCAAATGCAAAATGTGTGCAACAGAAGCAAAAATTTCCACCCACTTAATTTTTGTTTTGCATGTTTACAGTCAGGTAAACATAGGCTGCCGTGAGAGAAATTATTTTTATATTTCTTCACAAAGTGCTCTAGGAGGAGAAATAATTTTCTTAGTGTAAAGCTCAGCCTTTATTCTGTCAGGGAAAGTAATTAAGGAAGCAAAACAAATGCACATTGTCTAATTAGGTCATTAAAAAGCAAAAATGCGTCATGGAAGCTTTTCTCCTTGCCTAAGACATAAAGTAAGACAATGAAAACAGTCTGGTAATATAGAAAGATTTAGAATTTGTTTCTTTTCAAAAATAATAGGTCCTTTCATCTTTCTGTTTCCCTCAGATGAAGACAGTTAATTCAGAGACAAAATCTTTTAATTAGTTCAGAGTTTAGTCTGATTATATTTCAAAATATTTAACCAAAAACAGGAAGCTGAAGAAAAAAAGAAAATACATGGAAAAAGTGTCAAAGGAAATGAATAGAATAAAGAGAGTGGGTTGCTGTTCAAAATGTATTCTGCAGAGACAAGATGAATATAAAATCTATATTCATATAAACACAACCAATCTGGGATACCAGAAAGCTCTTAAGAGGAATATCCTGGCATCTGCCTTTGGGATTTGAAATCCACACTTTAATTATAGTTAACTTAAATAAAAACAAATGGCATGCTTATTTTGCATCTTCCTCTCTCTACTTTTTATTATCTCTTGAGTTTTAGAAAACTCATGGCTGAAAGTGTTAAGAAACGAAACATGAAAAAGAAAAGGAAAAGAAACTTACCTGTGATCCTCTTGGCCCTCGTTTGTGGTCCCATTCTGAATGCCCCATGAGCTGTAAAGATGATAATTGTAATGTTAAATGATTATTCTACCGGACAAACATTTTTCCTCTTTCTTTTAAAGAATAATCAGATTGTTCCAATCTATATTAGTAATACATTAAATAGCTACTACGAATAAATTAACATATCTAAATTAGTAGTAAACTCCTGGTTTGATAGCTAATATTTTAACTTCTAATCATTTTGAGAGTATTTTAATATCACTGTGTGATAAAAGAAGCTAATATATAGCTCTGTCGGGAATATCCTAGATAGATGTCAAACCATGTAAAGCTTTATTTGCACATTAAGCCTTTCGCTTAAAATATTCCGGGTAATTAACTACTATAGTTTAATCTACTGCCACAAATGATAAGAACCAAAGCCCAAATTAGTTCAGAAATTTTTAATTCTTCTTCAAAACTATAAAAATCTTAAGAGCACTAAAGAGTGAACTTATTAAATATTTTGTCGGGGACCATCTGGGACGGGTAGGCACGTCTGCCGGGGGTCTCTCGACCTGCAAGAGGGTCCCAATACCTGGAAGAGAGAGTGCGCTTGGAAAATAATAAAGACAGAGAGAGAGAAAGTGAGGCGTCCGGAGGGCTGATAGGCTGTGCCTAAACAGCAAATTTTATTTTTCAAAGGCCAGGAATAAATACACTTTCTTCTGCTCTGGTTTATGTCATAGCAAGAGGAAATGCAAATGTATGCCTCACATGGCCTGTACAATAGAGAAGTCAGATATGCAATCAGTGGTTGTAAAAAGTAACAGAATTTCCTGTGATCACAAAGCTTGTTTACATCCAGACATTATTCCTCCTGGCTGCAGGTATCTCTGGTTTGATCTTGTTTTAGAACTGAGATGTGAAAAGGTTTTCTGGTTTTGCTCATCAGAATATCTTTTAACCGGATTCTCCTATTTAATGTGAATGCTCACAATCACAAAATGTAGATTTTTAATAATAACCTATAAAATATTATCATGTTATTCCTATGGTGGCAATAGCCCTGAGCTACTTTGCTTACAAAGAAGAATATTTACTTACTGAAAATAACATTTAACATTAAGAATATTAAGGAAATACAAGATACTGACTGAGAGAAATGAATCTCCATTCATCTGTCAGTAATCTCATTATTGATGAGTACCAACTGAAGAAGTATTTACAACTAATAAGCTAACACACCAACAAGATGGACTATACATGAATTTATGTACATTATTAACATTCCTATATAACAGCAATGACTCTTTAGTAGACTTAACAACAAACAACAGAGCTGTTCACAATAGCAACAAAAATAATATGCCTTGGAACATTATCAAGAAATATTTGATAATCATATGCAAAAAATGGTTATAATTTTACTGATGGACATATAGTGCTATTGGTAAAGAAGACTTAATTCTATAAACTATTGAGTGCTCAGTTCTACTCAAACAAATTTAACTAGATTTCAGGTCTAATTACATTTCAATCAAAAGCTAATAGTATTTTTAATTTTAGAAAATCATAAATTTCATTAGAGAATATAAACATATATAACCAGTATGTCAGAGGAGTGTAGAGATACAATGGAGACCATGAGAAATGATGTTATATGATGCACTGAAGTTTGCTAGGAGGGTAGATTTAGGTGATCTCGCCAAATTCAAAGAAGTTAAAACTATGATAGATGATGGATGTTAATTTACTTGACCTTAGTGATTACTTTACATTGTAAACGTGTATCAAAACAACATGTTGTACATCTCAAGTATATACAATAAAAAAGAATCCATTAGGGGGCCAGGTACGGTTGTTCATGACTGTAATCCTAGCACTTTGGGAGGCCGAGGCAGGTGGATTACCTGAGGTGAAGATTTCAAGATCAGATAGGCCAATCCGGCCTCCACTAAAAGTACAAAAATTCAACAGGTGTGGTAGTGTGCACCTGTAGCCCCAGCTACTTGGGAGGCTGAGGCAGGGGAATTGCTTGAACCAGAGAGGCAGAGGTTGCAGTGAGCCAAGATCAAGCCACTGCACTCAGCCTAAATAACAAAGTGAGACTCCCTCTCTTAAAAAAAATAAATAAATTGAATCCACTAGAAAATTTTACAAGTGATGAAAATACCTTTCTGGTTATCAAAATATATTATAAAAAATAACCAAATTTTGGGATAATGGTTTAGCATTCAAAATGTAAATGAAATAGTTTGAAATAAATATACATATGTGTACCAACAAAACAAAAAATAAAATATCAAAAATATTTTGTATTTGATGTATTTAGCTAATGACAAAAAAGGAGTTCATGACCAGCCTGGCCAACATGGTGAAACCCCTTCTCTACTAATAATACAAAAATTAGGTGGGCATGGTGGGGCATGCCTGTAATCCCAGAACTTGGGGGCTGAGGCAGGAGAATCACTTGAACCCAAGAGGCCAAGATTGTGCTGCTGCACTCCAGCCTGGGGGACAGGGTGAGACCCTGTCTCAAAATAAATAAATAAATAAAAATGAAGAAAGAAAGAAAGAAAAAGAAAAAGAGACTTTGGAGAGAAAAAAAATAATTAGAGCTTAACCTTATAACAAATGCTAGTATTAATTATAGATTTAAAAGAGAAATTTTTAAAATGATAAAACTGTAAATATAAAATAGAATAAAATCCAGGTAAGTATTCAACCTATCCTGGAAAATAAAGACATTTAAATAAATCTAAATCTTTAAAAAAATTTTTTTTTGTTACAAAAGAGGACAGATTGATTTGGTTATATAAAACTTTAAGAGTATTTGCACAAATGTCACATTGGTAAAATATCTGCAGTAAATGGTATGTAAATAATAATATTTTCAGAATATTAAGAGTTCTTACAAATTTGAAAGATGTTATATAATGCACTGAAGCTTGCAGGAGTAAATTGAGAGAACCATAGTAGTAAATTGGGGGAAAAATAAGAACAATTTATATAATAAATAAATCTATGGAAAGAAACTTAACTTCATTGGAAGTAAAAGAAATTCGATATAAAGAATGACATGATATTACTATTGCCTATTATGTTAGCAAATTAATAACGTTGAATATTTGGAAAAGAGGGAGTAAACTAAGCATATATATTGCTAGTATATAACCAACATATACATATATACATTGTGTATATATATTTACACATATATAAAATATATATAATACATATATTCTTAAAAGTTCATACCCTTTGAACCCTTTGAACTATATCAGTAAACTATATCAGTAAACTATCATACCCTTTGACCTATACCGGTAAACTAAGATATAAAAATTCAGTAAGTATAATGTGCTATTAATTGTATATCCAACAAAATGGAAATTACTCAGTAGATTACAGTATACAAAATTATGCCATACAGCAATTAAAATTTGGCTTCCAAGACCTTTATAAAAAAGAACATGTGAAATGTTCATGGTAAAATAAGTAAAAAATACAACAAAGTAATTTTACAAATTTTAAGCTACTCCTTTTTAAAAGACATAATCATTTTCAGCCTTGGAATTATCATGATGATTTAATTGTAGTTTGGCTAGCACACAATTTTGGGTACATTGACTCAGATAATGATTATATAAAACCGAATGCTTACATAGTGGATATATCTTTAATGCTTTTATTTTTTAATTTATAGATTCACTGACATCACAACATCTCAAAAATATTTATTGATACTAATTTAAATTTGATAATATGGTTGAAAAATAATAATTAACTAATGAAATAAACAGTATGATTTAGAAACACTGAAAATCAGTTAATTAGTTGTTCTCTAGAACTATCAAAAACAATTCTTGACACATTTCAATAATCTTGAGACATTTATAATACCTTACGTTAAAAAGAGGAAGATGAGATGGTTCTTTTTGGCAGTCTTAAAGTGGCAATAAACTTGAGCAGTAGACTTCTAGTGAAATGATTTATCAAAATCTTCTGAAAGATTTATAAATGTCTGACTATTAAAACTGTTATCCTCCCTGCTAATGAGTTTAAACTAACAGGATCAGAAAAAGGTGGTAATTTCTCCTATCACAGTAAAAAGTGGTAAATAAATCTTGCACAAGTTGTAATCCACAATACATTGATTTAAGAGAGAATATTTGATGGTGACAGTAAGTCAAAAAGGAAACATTTTTGCAGGACAAGAACTAAAATAAAGCATGTAATTCGCTGTCTTCTGCCATTAATTATCTTAACGATGATGATTTTAGTCAAAGAAAAAAAACACTCAAAATGTACATTAATTTGGGTCATCATTTACTCCAGAAGATAAGATCAGTTTGGTAATTTGTAAATCAGAGAATATAAGATGAAATTCTAAAAATTCACTATATTTGATATTTTCTTTTAAATCATGAAACAGTAAAATTTGCCAAGTGTGTTATGTATCAGAGTTATTTCCTGGCATTATATAGCAAACTCAGAAATATGTAGAACAAAGAAATTTGTTTCTATTCTTAAATATTTATATATTAATATCATCTTCATATTATATTTGAAAGGTAGGAGCTGACCAAGAATGTGGATGTGGAAGTATTTTCAAGTGTACACTATGGCTACTTTTTTCAAAGTAATAAAAAGTGTTACAGAAATCTATATCCTACGTGAAATATATTCGAAAAGGAATGAAATCTGCATGTGACAACTGAGATACTGTAATGATCTACCGTCAGTAGGCGCACCAAAGGAGATAAACAGGATATTTTTCCTTTTGGATTTGAAGAAAGAATACAAAGTCTTTATCATTAAACTTCCATTCCTAATTAAAATAATCTTAGACAAAATTTAGTATGTATTATTTCAGTGTATTTTCTGTCATTTTTTTTTTTTTTAATGTAAAGAAAGAGGCAATGGTGGGGGTAGGGACTGCACAGGGTGTCAGAGCTCTATTCCTTCCTGTGATTACAGCATTCTGGCCACTAGATGGGGTATAGGGTGGAGAGTCGGAGGTGTAAGGATAAACTTCATATTAACACATGATGGCATACGAATTTTTATCCTATTTGTATATAAAAAAATTTACTGTCATAAAAACATTGTTCTCAGATAATGGTTGAAAGACTAAAATAAGTAGCATATTGTCAGAATCCTTTAAAAAAAAACTACCCATAGTGTCAAAAACTGACAATATTACAGATTATTTAAAATAAAATGAGGCATCTGACTACTAGTAAGTGTTCCCGTTAAAGCAGAACCATAGGGATAAATGTTTCACAAAGATATCTCCCTAGCCCTATTTCTTGATGTGTGATTACAACAAGTAAAACATATTGGCTATTTACAATAAATAGTAAAGAAGACAGCTTGCACATTGAAGTCAATGAATTTCAGAATTAAATGCAAAATGATGTTGATATTATTTCAGTGAGAAAGTCAAAGCATCCTTTCAATTACATAAGATTAGTGTTAAGTTGCAGATGACCAAAGTAATCATTTGACATTATCGGAGTATTAGATAAAAGACATTAATAGGCCACAGACAATGAGGAAAAGAAGAAACTGTGGAATTTTCCTTTTTGCAGAATAATTCATTTGGACTAAACTTTCAAGAGAAATGAATAGCAGCACGCTACTTAAGCAATTCTGGGAAAAGAGAAAGTTTATTAAGATTATATGATACTCCTTTTGGAGAAGGAATGCTTATGATTTTAAGATTAGTTATATAAAGTTGCTAGAACTATAAAGCAGAGAGGGAGAGATTGAGACTGGAAAAATAAATAAAAGTAAGTTCAAATATATCTTAGTTGATAAGAGTACATGACTACTTAATTCAGGAAGAAAAAAATGTTTGTCTCTCACCATCTGTAAAAAATACCCTGTGGCTATTTTATGATTACTCCTCTGGGTAATGACATTTTAATAAGCATCTTACCAGAAGGTCTGGGGATATATAGGTCACCAAGGTTATGCCTGCAAATGGCCAACAAAAATCTTCCCATCTGATGAAGAAATTTTCTAAAAATTAAAAAAAAAAAAAACCGGAGTATCTTTCTTCTCTTCTCACTTCTCATTAACCAAGGTAGGCAAAATGAAGACCCTTAAATTTATTCCTGGCAAACAAAGTAAACCTCCTTGAAAAGAAACACAATCTGTTATAGAAAGCATTTTGAAAACCCTAACTGCTTTGATACTAAGTCATTTTGATCCTTATGGAATAAATTCTTCTCTCTCTCTTTTATTTTTAATAATAAATTTCTACATCACAGCCTTCAGCTAACAGTATGTTGCACAGTACTTAGCTCCAAGGAAAACAAAACTGCTGCCAAACACAGAATTTAAAAAGTTCACAGGAGAAGCAACGAAGAAGTCAGCATGGAAACAAAAAGGTTCTATCCAAGCAGAGATATTTTTAACAATAGCATGAGAAATAAAGATCGCCGTAAGTATATTTCTGTAGGAAAAGAATTTTCCTTTAATGCTTACATGTTTTTCTTCTGTTGTTTGTTTACATAAAAATCAATGCCTTTTTAGGAACTCATTGGGAGAAAAAATTCACACAACTATTACTAAAGAGATGAAAAGCGGAAGGAGGACCGTAACTAGATGGGAAATAAAAAATTATTTGTGTGTGTAACTTAAAGAGGTGAGAAGTTTTAGATATGAAAAAAAGGGAAACGATGCAAAGTGACAATCACTATAGTTTTCTTTGCACTACTCTCAAGAAAACCACTCTTTTTACAGCAGCTGAAGATGGCTAAAACATATTTTTAAAGACATATAAAACTAACGTACATATAGGGATATAAAGGTTGCCACACAGTCCACTTTTTATCTCATCATTTACTCATTAAGCAAATACGTATTACATGCCTACTATGTGCAAAGCCCTGTTCTAGGGACAAACCGTATGCCATTGAACAAAACAAGATGCATCTCTGTCTCCTGGCTATGGCATTTTAGTGAAGGCAGAAGAAGATAAACACATAAACATAATACACCAGGTGATGATAAAGCTGTAAAGAAGCTTAGTATAGAATAAAACGTAGGGAGAACGAGTAGGGCAATGGATGGTACGGGCTGGAAGCAGAGGTAAGTTTATATAAGAAAAGTGGATCCGAGAAGTCCTTTCTGAAAAAGAGACATTTTATCAGATAATTGTATAAAGAGCCAGACACAAAAACCTGGGGGAAATGCATGCCAGGCAGAGGAAATAGAAGATGAAAAGGCCCCGAAACAGGAACCGGAATGGTACCTCAGGAGCAGCAAACATTTCTATGCTAAAATTTAAAAAGGAGTTGGATTTTTGTGATCTTAGCTATATATTTGGTATTTAATATTTTCCTTTAGTATAAAGTTAATCATTAGCTTCAGTAATTAAAAATTACAAGAAAAAATTCTCTAGAGAAATACTAATACATCAGGGATTCTTCTATCTCCAAACTCTTACTTAACTCCATTCAATATAATAAGAATTTACAGAATATGCACCATATACCACAAAGGCATTCTTAGTCATACGACATAATTTTATTGTCCCTTTACATATGGGTTTTGTTTTTCAAGAGTCACAAAATGCATAAGAGGAGGGGTTGCCTTTTAGAACCACATTTACCCTGACGAGCACAGAGTTTTCGATTTGGTAAGAAACTAAAAGCTCTTCTTTAACTTTGGCACATTTGATTGGATTCTTTCCTTGGCATACTCTTTCCTTAATTTCTATACTCCCTATAAATATATATAAGCATAAATAAAGGCTCTCTGCAGCATTCCATGTGAGCAGATGAGCCTGGCTTCCCTTGTCTGCAGGTTCTACCAGAGGCCAGTGCTCTTGGACTGGGAAACTCTCTTAGTTTAGGCCAGCTCAGCCCTTGTTTAGTCTTTTTGTGAAATTGTTCTTATTTTTTGGTGTTCCTTTTCTGGATCTCTTATTATTCATGGAGTAAGAATGTCAAACTTACCTTGCATTCTTTAGAAAATGAATGGTGGATATCTGCATTTGGTCTAGGGCTTAGGCCAAAAAAGCTAGACAGAATTCCTGGGGTTCCCATATACTGTTTCTCAGCCCTCCAGGCATCAATACTGGGGTTTGGGATCTAGAAAGACCTAATACAGGTGGTGCTAAAAAATTTACCCGCCTGTATAATTTTTTTAAAACCTCTGCTGGCAGGAACCGCCTGCATAACTTAATTTACAAACTAGTAGACCACATCAACCTTGTGTGGGTGAAACGGATGTGACTAGCAGCCATAGTCTCATAAACAGAATACCTTGATTATAGCTACTTCATCACATCTCCGCACTTCTCAAATCAATACTATTCTACAAGGTATTATCAAGTGATATTGACAATCTCATGGGGAGACGAGACGGCATCGTTACATTATGCAAAATACAGCAAAAAGCATAAAAATGGCCATTAGGTATCTCTCCACAAAAGTTTTTCTGTCTTTTTAAAAAAGTTTTTGTGTGTGTTTTTTGCTTTTGTTTGTTTGTTTGTTGGCAGCCACCACCTCTTACTTTTTACCCTTGGGATAAGGTAAGAAGAGGGTGTCTTTTTCAACATCCTGGTCTCAGCCTTTCCTCCAGGATCTTTCTCAGGATCTAAATCTCTTACTGTTTCTCAAACAATTTAGCTTTCTCCTGTATTCCCCGTCTTAAACCTTCAGGCAAATTAGCAGGAACAAAAGATTCCTTAGAATTCTTAAACTTGACCCTCTTGGGTTTAAAAAACACTGAAAGCCTGAATATACAGCATTGTGGCTGAAATTAACAGATACTTTTTCCTTTCACAGTTGGTGATAATTACCTAAGTTCCATTCACTTGGTTGATACTAAATCCCTGGTTCTGACTCTTAGCATTTCAATATAGCAGCCAGTTTAAATTTCAGAAGCACTAGGAATGAGAAGGCTTCAGATAGAGACAAATTCGGATATTCGAGAGTTTGAAATTCCAGCCTCTCTACTATAATTTCTATATCTATTTCTGATAATGATGCTCCTGTATACTGCTTTAGAATGTTTCCATAATTCTATTTCTGTCCCTGTTATCACAATGATAATGATTACCCTAAACCTATATGCTGCCACTAATCTTACAACGCTTCCATTATTTTCACTTAATACATCTAGCTTATCTTGACTACTTGGAATTTTTACAACTTTTATTGCGAATTTCCATTTGGGGGACTATTAATAATAATGTAATCATATCAGTCTCATGCTTAAGTTTTCCTGTGAGATATTTTACGGAAAATGGTAATAAAATAAAATAAGCTTGTGAAATTCTGCAAAATATCATCCCCTCTTAAATAGGCCTGGTACTTGTTAGCATGTTAAAGTCTGAGGAAGTCTGAAAAGAACTCAGTTGAAACATTTCTAGAAGTATGTGATTATAGAAATTTCTTGTTTCAACAGAGATTTACAGTTTTCCATGGAACAGAAACACATTTTGAGATATATTTTTTAGCTTTATAATTTTTAATGTATTATTTCATCACTGAGAAACCCATAGAGGCATATGCTCCATATTTTATGGATATGGAAATGAGTTAAGAGAAGAAAAATAGTAACATAACCAGCAAGTGGTTAAATATGGATTAAAGTGTAGTTTGGCTGGTTGCAAATCATAAACTTTTTATTCCTGCTGTGCTGCTTTCAACAATAAATAATTACTGAGTCCAAACTAAGTATCAGGTCCTTGGTACTGAAGTATGTTGGTACGGTAAAAGAAAAAAAAAAACACCAGATTTGATTTGTCTTCAAGGAACTCATGGTTGTAGTTAATATGATGGGTGTATGTCTTTAAAATCCATTTTCCACCCTCTAATCTCCGTCTCCTTTAAAACAGTGAAATGGCCGGGCGCGGTGGCTCAAGCCTGTAATCCCAGCACTTTGGGAGGCCGAGGCGGGTGGATCACAAGGTCAAGAGATTGAGACCATCCCGGTCAACATAGTGAAACCCCGTCTCTACTAAAAATACAAAAAATTAGCTGGGCATGGTGGCGCGTGCCTGTAATCCCAGCTACTCAGGAGGCTGAGGCAGGAGAATTGCCTGAACCCAGGAGGCAGAGGTTGCGGTGAGCCGAGATCGCGCCATTGCACTCCAGCCTGGGTAACAAGAGTGAAACTCAGTCTCAAAAAAAAACAAACAAACAAACAAAAAAAAAAACAGTGATATAAGAGAAATAGATGTAATGTCTCTGAAAATCCTTCGTACTATAAATTAATCATATTTTTTAATGCTGGCTAAAGAATTACCTTAAAATATAATTTATATATCAGATGTTTAGTTATACCAAATTATCTATTGGCACATATCAATACAAATTTTTCATTTCTATATTCACCTATCCATTCAATATTTATTGGGGAGACATATATATAAATATATAGAGAGTATAAGATATATATATTTATATATATCTTATATTTAAAACATATATTTAAATATATACCTCATGCTCCAAATATATATATCTTATATTTAAAATATATATTTAAATATATATCTCTTATGCTCCATGTAAACATAAAAAATATTGAAATTGAAAAGCCAAAGGCACCACAGGAGTCTTGAAGTACATTCTGAATAACTAGTAAAGTGTAGCCTAGATGTTACGCATGTTAGCTCTAGAGTCCAGACTGTTTCAAATCGCACTTCTGACTTGATATTCAGTCTTACTAGATACTTGATCTTGACAAGTTATTTAATGTCTTTGTGCCTCAGTTTCATGTCTCTATAACTTAGCTAATAATAGCATCCAATTCGTATGCTTTTGTAAGCATTAAATGAATCATTCAATTAAAAAAGCCTTAGTACAGTACCTGGTACATAGTAAAGACTCATTAAATATGAGCTATTATTTTATCACTATTAATAATTATATAATCAAACAGGCATTATTGCCATCTAATTCACTGAGAAAAGTTAAATTCACATGATATATATTATTACTTTCTATTAAACTAGAACAAGAAAAATCTATTCCTTGACCACGCTGAAACACAATTTACAGAATTTGATCAATCTATAATTAAAACTTCATGCATCATTACTCAGAGTAACATGTAACGCATGTGCATGAGCATGGAGTCTACTGAATCACTAGTTTTCTGCATAGCAATTGAAAAATCTAAATTTTAATATTAATGGGTCCTCTTGGGATAGCTTAATCTTCCTCAAGCATAAAGAGTAGCAAAAAGCAAATGTTTGAAAAGAGCAGCAAGGGAAAAGCTACCAGAAAGTCTGTGCAACATGGAAAGGACTTGCACTTTTAGGTGTATTATTTATTATGTTAGTTGAAAACACAATCAAATTTCCAATGCAATTGATAGGCCTGTTTATTAAAAAACAAGCAAACCAAACCAAATAAACTTACTCCAAAAATTCCATGAAAATATTTCTAAAATAACCACAATAAAACAGATTTTAGGTTCCGAGTAGACAAAACAAAATGGTTTTCTCATGAAATATTTAAACAAGGCATTATGAGTTTAATTTATGAGCTATATGAACTTAACTTCAGGTGAAACTGAAACCCCTAAGCACCAATGAATGTGACTACAAATCTGTATTGTACAGTTTGTTAAACTACCTCTTGCATTATTTATGTCAATTTGAGTAAATGAATAGGAAACAAAAAATAAAATAAAGGCCCCATTTATTACTTTAGCTCTTCACCTGTTGTTTTATGACTGGATCATGCTAATATTTCTGTTTCCCTATATATTTAAGTTTCATTTATAGCATGCCTCATGAAAAGACTCATTCAAGGCTATTTTGCACAGAAAATATTAAAACTCAGACAAATCCACTGGCACAACTTCAGGAGACTAATCTGTAAAATTGATCTCTTTTTTAGAAAAAATTGGAGATCCTAGAGAAAATAATAAAATCCAGACCAGCTGTGGCAAAAGCTTTAACTTGACAGTATTTATGATTTCTTGCATTTGGATAGATTTAAGGGTCTTTTTCCTTTATATTTATCAAACATTGTGATATATTGCATTAAGTTTAAACAATATATAATTTCGTAGACTGTAGCATTAAAATTATGTGCCGAAAAACATAAAAATTGTTTTGATATCCAAATGATTTACATTTATGGATCTAAAATATATAAGTCCAAGAAAACCAAGAGAGAGAAAGAGAAAGAGAGAGAGAGAAGAGAGAGAAGAGAGAGAGGAGGGAGAGAGAGAGAGAGAGAGAGTGTGTGTGTGTGTGTGTGTGTGTGTGTGTGTGTGTCTGCAGTTACATATACCAACAAAACTATCTAACTCAGAGGAAAATTCTCTACTTAAACTATCTTTTTTAGAAATGGTCTTTAAAATTGATAAATAGGTAACCTTAAAAAATAAATCTCAGTAATTAAAACACTGAATTCATTTTAAGTCTTATAAATGACAAAAACACTGAATTGGTTTTTATACAATTTTAATGTGAAAGTTACATTTTTCCAAAAAACGCCTTTTGCAAAATTTTTAAAGTCTTATTTTATTCAATGTTTAATTGCATTTTTCATCAGTGCCAAAAAATCTTTAGCAAAAATACAAAATTCCCAACATTTTCCCTGCTACTTACTTCCTACTCCCCAATCAGCTTGACTTTGGGAGGCTGTTGAGAAAAGCATAGAGGGACTACAATATGTACTAGTCCCATTACATGACCCTTGGGTTTCTTATTTGTCCTCTGAAGCGGATTTGTGTGAAAAATTTAGTTCCAGTTTCAATTAGCAGATTTTAACAAGACATGCACATTTTGTGCTCAACTTCTTAAATGCTGATGAAAATAATTTATTCTAAGACTTGAAGATATTATTTTGGCCAAGTTTAATGTACATCTCTCCCCTAAATTTGACGTTCACCCCCAATTCTTCCTGGCTCCATGACCCATTTGATATGTTGAAAGCAATTTCCTGAGTTTATTTACAACTGATGCTTTTTTGTAGAAACAAGTTTTATTGCAAATGTATTCCTCTTAGTGATATATTATTCAGACCTCTATTTAGCGATAAAAGAAAATAAAGTGAAACAGATAATTTGGCAAAGAAAAGGAAAGAGAAAAAACGAAGAGTAAAGTACGGCCTAAAATTGTAATTAACTGAAGTAGTCAGAATTGCAGGTACACAAAGAATTAACCAGGTACTTCTCTGTTTCTGTTCCTACCACAAGTACAAGAACTGAGAAACTGATTCATTCTTTTCATTATTTCAACCAAATACAATGTACTCTCTGTCCTTGATAAAAGGTAAAAAAAACATAAATAGAGGTTAAGGTATGGTGACTTGTGGCTGTAATCACTTTGAGAGACTGAGGCGAGAGTATCACTTGAGGAGGCCAGGAGTTTGAGACAAGCCTGGGCAACATAGTGAGACCTCAGTCTCTGCAAAGAATATTTTAAAAATTCGTCAGGTGTGGTCCTTTGCACCTGGTAATCCTCGATATTCTGGATGTTGAGGCAAGAGGATTGCTTGAGCCCAGAAGTTCGAGGCTGTAGTGAGCTATGATTGAGCTACTGTACTCCAGCCTGGATGACAGAGGCACATCCTGTCTCTTAAAGAAGTAAGTTACCAATGTTCTTTTCAATTTGAATCAATAATATACAGTTAATAGGATACTTGGCTTTTTTGATTATATATTGAAATGGAAAACTCTAGATTATTTTAGGAGTGGAAGGGTCTTAAAGAAAACATACGATTTAAAAAATAAATACATTTTCTTCGCTTTAATCATAATTTGGAGTATTAAATGTTTTTCCACAAAACATGTTTTACCATTAATTGCATTCCAGAAAAGAAGGGGAAGAATGGGATAAGGCAAAGAAAAAAAAAAAATCTGTTCATTATCACCACGTCTGGGCCAAAGTGTTCCTAAGGAAATTTCCATGAGAAAAACTTCAGTTCCACATTATTTGTGGAGAAATTTAAGAAGTGGAATTAAGAATGACAATTCTAATGCTTAAATTTCTCCACAAACATGAACAGAAACAAATTCAAACATGATCAGAAAGTCACATCTGAAAACTGAAAGCTACTGTCACTGTACAAGAGTAATAGGGTGATTTTCCTGTTAGCCCCAATTTACACTTTTGCAGAAGTTGTCCTGAAGCAATGACTATTCCTGTGCTATTTCTGGTTGCAGCCGTACCCCTATTGCCCAAGAGAGAAAATTCAATTTTTTGGACTCAATAGGTTACACAAAGTGTAATCACAACTTTACCAGCATAGCTAAACTGGAATTCCCAGCTTGAATTTGTAACAATTTTCCTCCTTCAAGCTACTGTTATTCTAACTAAATTTATTTTTCAGCAATTCCATATTTCAGAGTTCATTAGAACCACAAACTAGTTTCCTTATAATAATCTAGTCCAGGCCGGGCGCGGTGGCTCAAGCCTGTAATCCCAGCACTCTAGGAGGCCAAGGCGGGTGGATACAAGGTCAAGAGATCAAGACCATCCTGGTCAACACGGTGAAACCCCGTCTCTACTAAAAATACAAAAAAATCAGCTGGGCCTGGTGGCGCGTGCCTGTAATCCCAGCTACTCAGGAGGCAGAGGCAGGAGAATTGCCTGAACCCAGGAGGCGGAGGTTGTGGTGAGCCGAGATCGCGCCATTGCACTGCAGCCTGGGTAACAAGAGCGAAACTCCGTCTCAAAAAAGAAAATAATAATAATAATAATAATCTAGTCCAAAATGTAACATATAAAGACAATTTTTACTTTGAAAGAGAAAGATGATCAGGGAAGGCTCTGAGAAACTGTGCTATGTATTCAATTCATAAGTCACTAATAGACAATGTGGTTAAAAATGGAATCCATTACATTCACAGATATCTTATTTCCAGGATTGTACTTGCTGTTTTAACAATCTAATCCTGTTATACAATTTACCTCCATAGTTTACAACATTGTGATTAAGGGTGGACTCTGGAGCTGAATTTCTTATAATCGAATCCCAATTTCATTCTTACCAGCTCTGTGAATCTGGATAAATTATTTTATAATTTCTAGGTTAAGTTTCCTCATTTGCGAAATGGAAATAATAAGACTACCTACTTCACGTAATTTTTGTGATGTCCAGATGAGATAATCAATGTAACATCATTCAATGGCTTCTCATTTATTTTAGAATTAAATTTGATTTCACTGATACAACCTAAAGGTTTGGATGCTGCTCATCTTGTTTCAGTGGTAGAAACCTTATTGATCTTATTTGCTATGTGGCATATAATTGGTATGTGTTAAGGAATTCAATATATGCTTTTTAAAAAGAATAACTGATTGGTTTTGTACAGGAAAAAATGTAATAAGGCTAGGTGCAGTGGTTTACACTTGTAATCTCAATATTTTGTGAGGCCAAAGTCAGAGGATCACTTGAGCCCAGGAGTTCGAGACCAGCCTGAACAATGTAGTGGGATCCTGCATCTACATAAAATTTAAAAAATTATCTGGGCGTGGTGGCACATGCCTATAGTCCCAGCTACTTGGGAGGCTAAGGCAGGAGGATTGCTTGAACCCAGGTGATTTAGGCTACGATAAGATTTTAAAAATTCTACTGTTGAATACACAAGTCATAAATAATTTTTATCCCTTTACTCTCAGAATATTTTGTCATCCCGTGCCTTGTGTGACAAAAATCCTAGCTGCCCATCCTGTATACAATTTATTCTTCTTCCTTATTCACAGAACTTCAGTTCTCATAGAGGTGGCATTGGATCCAGGTAAGAAATTATTTCCCACAACCTCAATTCCCTTACAGATCAAGAGATCATGGAACACAGTCCTGGCTAATAAGATACAGGCAGAAGTCATTGTGTGAAGCTTCTAAAAAAAAGTCTTTAAAAGGGACAAACTTGGCTAGCTTGTGTCTTTTGCCTTCCTGCCTTCCTATTTTTCCTGCCCAGAAGCAATAAAGGATTCTGGAGATAAAGCAATGACCATCTGACACAAAGTGACCAAGAAGGAAAGATAATTCCCTCTGCCCCAACATCTTGAAGCCATGAAAATGTCATCATTAAGCTCTATTTGAGCAGAAATATACAAACACACACACACACACACACACACACACACACACACACACACAAACACAGTGTGATTTTTTATGAATAGTAGCGATAATGGCAGGCAGCAAATACATACTGGAAAAAGCCCCGGAAATGGCAAAGAAATAGAACTACACACTTTAGCTGACTTTGAATTTTCTCCAAATTCAATATCACATGGCCTTTAATATTGTGAGCTCAGAGTAAGTAAGAAATAAAGCAAACAATATCTCTGAATCTACCTTAGAAATTGAATTTATTTATCATGGAGCATCTTGTGTACTACAAAGCAGAGTTTGGAAAACGTTAAAATTGAGAATTTTATTGTTCAAAATTGTATAGCTTTAATTAAAAAACTAAGAATTTCAGAAAATAATATAAAAATAAATAATGGCAGGTGCATCATGAAAATAAGTATTAACCTTAAAATCTAGCCTTTAGAATAATTTGTCATCAGATTTTGTTTTAAAAATAAGCACACACAACAATGGCATTAAGAAAGTAAAAAGGCAATGTGGGGACTGAGAGAAAATATTTTCAAATCATAAGTCTGACATGAGACTTATAGCAGAATTCTTGTATATAAAATACAGAATTCCTATACTTTAATAATGAAAAGAAAATAATCTAATTTAAGAATGGGCACAGGATTAAACGGACATTTCTCCAAAGAAGATATACAAACGTCCAGCCAAGTACATGAAAAGATGCTCAATATCAGCTATTGTTGGCATGCAAATCAAAACCACAATGAGATACCATCTTATAACTTTTAGTATGGCTAAAATAGTATTTTTTAAAACACACACATAGAAAATAACAAGTGTTGTTGAGGATGTGAAGAAATCAGGACCTTTATACTCTGCTAGTGGAAATGCAAAGTGATACAATCACTTTGGGAAAACCATATGATAGTTTCTCAAACTTTTAAACATGGATTTACCATGTGATCCAGCAATTTCACTTCTAGATATACACTCAAGAGAAATGAAAACACCTATCTACACAAATATTTGAACACAAATGTTCATAGCAGCATTATTCATAATAGCCAAAGAGCAAAAACAACTCAAATGTCTACTAATCAATGGATAAACAAAATATGGTATATCCATAAGATGGAATATTACTTGGCAATAAAAAGGAATGAAGTAGAACTGATACAGGCTACACCACGGATAAACCTTCAAAACATTACGCTAAGTGAAAGACATCAATAAAATAAGACTGCAAAGATTTCAATCACTTTTATAAGAAAAGTCTAGAATAGGCAAATCTATAAAGACAGAAAATAGATTAGTGGTTGATTGGGACTGGAAGTGGGAAAGAGGCAGGTGGGAATGAGAAGTGACTGTTAACAGGAAGAGGTTTTTTGCGGGGGGCATGATGAAAATGTTCTGCTATTAACAGTGATCACTGCATAACTTTGTGAATATACTAAAAAACAATAAATAGTATACTTTAAATGGATAAATCACATGATATATGAATCATATTTCAATAAAGCTCTACGCACATACACACACATCTCACAGTAAAGGATCTCCGTGAGGAAAAACTGATAAACATCAGTCTTGTCGTCCCTATTTAAATTTGAGAAGCACTGTTAAAAATATTGAAGAATAGAGTAGGGAATTATAACCTCGTGATCCACCCGCCTCGGCCTCCCAAAGTGCTGGGGTTACAGGCTTGAGCCACCGTGCCCAGCCAAGCATGGTTTATTTCTAACAGAAGTGATAAGTATATGTATGATGATCATTATTCCTATTCATAGTGACTGGAATTATTTAGGAATCTTTTCACTTACATTAGTTCCACCTGCAGAGTCTGAACCAAATGGAGATTTTGTAAGTACTTACACTGTTTTTATTTCAAAATTAGCTCCAGGCATAATACTCCACTGAAGAGACACAATACCTAACCTTTTTGGATTTGTTATTTTAAACTATAGTTCACATAGTAGCTTTCATTTTCTTTTTTTCTGTGAGTAAATCCCCTCTTAAAACATTGAGCAGAGATTTCAGCACTAATATGAATACATAAAACTTATTAATCAAATAATTCTCCAAATAATTAGTGTTTTGACCAGTATATGACCCTTCACATATATTAATAATCACATAATCTAATATTATATGCTGAGAGCTGTTGAATACTGCCTGTGCAATGAAGACAGAATGCTGGCCGTTTCATTTTAATAGGGAAGAAAAATATGTAAGCATATTAAAACAAAATCTAAGCACATAAAACATTTGTTTTTTGTATTAGTGGTTGAGTCCTTATTATGTACCAGACATATACTATTTATGAATCATTTTATAAATCCTCAAAATAACCTTCTAAAGCAGTATCACTTCATCTCTCTCACAAATGATAAGACTGTGACACACAGAGAGCTTTTATTCTGTGGAATCCTCTAAAGGTCCCACAGACAGAATGCAAACAGCATAGAAGGTCTGCCTTTGAAACACTAGCTCTTACTCTCTACATTTTATTCCTCCACATATAAATGGGTAGGTGCTAGGAATCACTAATACGGAAACAATGAATTCTTCCCTGAAAGGCTGGGGCATCAGTGAAAACTGAGCTACAGAAAGGAGGTAATGTTTGAGTTGGGTTTTAAAGTATGTACAGGAGATTACCAGGGATGGGGAGAAATCCTAGGTAGGCTGGGGTCAAGACCTATGAAACCTTATACATGAGGTTTAAGAGTTCAGGATATACTTTAAAGGCAAGAGGAGACATCGAGAACTTGAAAGTATGAATTACATGGACATACCTGTATTTCAGAAAGACGAATCTATCAACATAATAGCAGATTATTTATGTAATGGGAGAACTGGTGGGAAGAAAGCTGAGAGCAAAATTACTTAGAAGACCTTTGCTAAATGTAGAATTAAATATCATTTTTTATTAAATTTCATACTTATTCTCTTTTCATTCCCACAAAGAAAGATGGGGTCAATTCAAAATACATTTCAATTGCAATACAAGCATTTCACCCTTTCGCATTCAGTCATTCAATGATTAAGTCATAAAATATTCATGATATTGTCTTTGTTTTTGCATGAGGATGCAACTGCGTCAACAGGTTTTTTTCTCTCTCTCTAATTAGAGAGAGAGAAAAAAAAAGCAAAGCCTAATAAATTAGAAAATCCAGCAAAAGGAGATGGAGGACTGACATTTCAAAGGGGGAAAAATATGATTCCTTTAAATAGGTAATTTACATCTCAATTGCAGCCTGAGCCCCCTTCACAGAGCCAGAAAATGTGTCCAAAGGTCTATCATGGTTGCCAAGCACTGAGATTTCAATACTTTTAATTACACAGATTTGTGTGAAGGCTTGTCTCACTCAGGACACTGCACTAAAAGTATAAATATGAATATGGATGAGAAGATATGCTTATCTCATCACATACATCCTTTTAAGAGAGATCAACACAATTGTTTTGCCTTTGGGGGTCATTGTGACCCATTAGAGGAAGATCATATCCACCTTGCCTATTGGAGAAGACCGAAAGAGCAAAGGTTGAGGCCTTCAGAAAGCCACTCATGCTCTGAAGAGGAAACCCATATTGTATGTATTAACTAATTGAATAATCATTGGGTACCTACAACCTGCCAGACACATGTTATGTAAGAGAGACAAAAGGCTAAATGAGTCTCCACCTTGAAGAAATTCTCATTCTCTAGAGGGAAACGAAACACGTAAATAATCGTAATATAATATTAATATCATAACCCTTAAAGTATGTTTCTCAGTGCCAGGAAAGGCTGCATAATGTGTGGCTTGAAGGCTGAAGAGAGTTTTATCAACATGAAATAAAGTAGGTCAGGTGTTGGGGGCTGGAGATTCATGCCAGGTGTATTGAACACCCCTGGCAAATGCTAAGAATGGGAAAATACGCAGGCAATTTGCTTAGAAAAAGATGGGTTCACTGATGACCTGTACTTAAGATGCATTAAAAGAAAAAGGCTGGGCCGGGCACAGTGGCTCACAGGTGTAATCCCAGCACTTTGGGAAGCTGAGGCGGGAGGATCACAAGGTCAAGAGATCAAGACCATCCTGGCCAAGATGATGAAACCCCATCTCTACTAAAAATATAAAAATTAGCTGGGCATGGTGGCGCACGCCTGTAGTCCCAGCTACTCAGGAGGTAGGAGAATCGCTGAACCTGGGAAGCGGAAGTTGCAGTGAGCTGAGATCGGGCCACTCACTGCACTCCAGCCTGGTGACAGAAAGAGACTTCGTCTCAAAAAAAAAAAAAAAAAAAAAAGGTGGCAAAATCTGAATGTAATTTTGAAGGGCTGATATGGCAGGCTAAGAATTTAGTAAATTCATAAAATAGTTACTACTTTGTTCAGATTTATTCTTTAGAAAGATACAGTGTAAGAAAGTGAGTATCACAGATTGGGGTCAAGTGAAGATGGGTGACTCTAAGCAGAAAGACCTGTTATGAAACAGTTCTATAATCCAGGCAAGAGATAAAGAGGTCTTGAGTCAAGGCAGAGACAACAGGAATGCAAGAGAAAGGGGAGATGGACAGCCATTTCTGAGGTGGAATTTTATTTACTTAAAGAAGTTGAATAAGGGAAGCCATGAATAAAGGAAAATACTACTCACAATTTGTGTACTTTTCATACTGTACTATAAATATCTATTTTTTAAAAAATGCAGACTCCTTAATGGCAGGCCTAGCTCCCTTAGCCTAGCACTGTGCCTGGAACCTACAAATTAGTTAACTAGTTAATTACATAAAGGCTAAAATGCCAAGTAGTATAGTTTAAGTTCCAATTTATTGTTACTACCATGATAGTATTATGTTTGAAAGTTTTCTCAATATAGCATGGGACACTTATATTCTTATTGACTGTGTTGACTAACTTTCAATAAAGACAAACTAATACACAAAAATGTGAATAAATGTGCCTATTCAACCCAAAGGTTTATTTCTTGTCAACGTCGCTAATATTCACACTGAATGGAAGTTATCTGCCTGTCACGCTTAACGACATCAGGGTAGACAATCTGAATTTTTAAGAAATCATAGAATCTCTCAGACCGATTGGTAAATGGATAGATCTATACCTTTAAGTTCCAAATACCATAACTTAAGCTTAACAAACTTAAAATAATTACATAAATAATTTAAATAAATATAAAATAATTACATGTGATTTAAAATAATTAAGTAAATAAATTTTAAATACCCGCACAGTATATATACTCACAAATTACTCCATGTTATATAAGACAAATGCCTAGAATCTAAATCTTTGTATTTCTTACCACAGATTTTGTCAGTTTGCCTTTTTTTGTCATATGCATCTATCACTACTTTTATTTATAGCTCTTTATATAGCTTTTCAGAAAGACGACTCTACATGTGTACTTACTTTGTATTCAGAGACTGTATTAGTAAAGAAACACAAACTAAATAAAGTTTCTTAAAGTTTTCAATGTATCTGCTCCATATTTTGCTCTTTGCCACTTTCATCTCTGAGGGCAGAGGTTGGAACTTAAAGGTATAAATCTATTGATTAGACTTGTACACAGGACATAAGATATCAAAAAAAAATAAATTTTTTATTTCAAAGTTCCTAAAATTAAGTAACAAATAGAAGTTTATGAGATGGGATGAGCAATTTAAAAATCAGTCTGAATTTTCAATGTAAAATAAATCCTTTGATAAGTCCAAGTCTTCAATTAACTTTTCAGGTATTTTAGAAAGTACTACTCTTGTCAAAATAGTTGTATCATTTTAAGAGCCCAATGTCTTAGCTGACATTGTAATTCTCATTGTAATGAGGATACACTTCCCAGAATTCAAAGAAATAGTTATACCACAATTTTTTTTCTCAACAGAATAAATTTTACACTTAAGTTTTAAGTCTCAGTTCTGCAACCTTTAGAAATTCATGTCACCTCTCTGGGCTTCACAGAAACACATACAATAGGATAGGCTACTACTGTCTTATCACTACTACTGTCTTACCCTTCCAGTAGGGATTTTATGATGGAGCAAATGAGAGATCAAAGGAAGTGCTTTCTTATCTAATATAATGATTGTGAGAAGAAGAAATCTACTTATATTGTGATTTTTTAAACTTAACTATACATTTTGTAAATTTAACATGGTCAAGTATCCAGAGTATAGAATTATCTTTGATTTTAATTTTTTCTGCTTCACATCAAATAAACATTATTTTTTTCCGGTAATGATGGAATAAGCGGATCACTGTTTATAATGTATTGTCAGCCATCCTACAAGAACAAATATGGGAGAATATTTACCTAGATGCAGTTAGGTTTGCTTGTTTTTAACATAACCTTGGCTTTTGCTGAGGTTCTAGAATAAATTGAACAATTTTGTCTCAGAATATTAAGATAAACCAAAACTGCTCTAAGAGGGATGAAGTAAATAGGGGAGCTGCATAGGTATCATCAATATGTCCTGATGGGGCGACTCTCTTAGCCTCTGGGAACTCCAAGCAGCCTACTTTGGGGTCCTAAGAATGCTTATCGTGACTAAAACCTGAACCAGATAACAACAGATATCTTTTCATTCTCAGGATCCCAGTTTGAGCTTACTATAAAAGTTTTAATTAAATAGTCAGAACTTACATTGGTTGGAGGTGTTTAAAAACATGGTTGATTTCTATAAAATGAACACAGCATTATTCCATTTAATATACAGAACAAGGGGCCTGGAGGAGGACTTGATTGATCCTTGTTCCATTTTTTAATTTGTTGATACACATATCTCTTTTTAATTTACTAATTAATTTTAGCTTAAAGGAGAAAATTGTTTAAGCAATATTTTTCCATAGTGCCAACTGTTAATAAAATATATTTTAAAGCTGGGCATGATGGCTTACACCTATACCCAGCTATGTGGACTTGTGGCTAAGAGTGGAAGAATCATTTGTGCTCAGGAGCTAGAGTCCAACCCGAGGTACACAGTGAGACTCCATTTCTTAAAATTTTTTTTTAAATTTTATATAGTCATTAATGTATATTCATAGACTCAGTCGATTCTTGAAAAATATTTGAATCTATTATTGGGCACTCACATTAGATTAATTTCATGAAATGTATATTTACGTCTTATTTCTACTACCCGGAGTTGGGTATGCCTATTAGATGTAGTAATATGTACAAGTTGAGCTGATTAATTCAATGACTACTATGAATTATGATACAGTTTATAAGGTGTAATTTGAGTATTATAAATTATAGCTTGAGTATTCACACTAAGCAAAGGAAAAGATATAACAATTGTATTATTCTCTAGATTTCAGTAGTCAACTATGAGAAGAGAAATAAATAACTGAAGAATGTTTATCTCCTCAAGTATGAGTTTTTATTTTATTTTATTTTATTTTTTGAGACGGAGTTTCGCTCGTTACCCAGGCTGGAGTGCAATGGCGCGATCTCTGCTCACTGCAACCTCTGCCTCCTGGGTTCAGGCAATTCTCCTGCCTCAACCTCCTGAGTAGCTGGGATTACAGGCACGCGCCACCATGCCCAGCTAATGTTTTGTACTTTTAGTAGAGACGGGATTTCACCATGTTGACCAGGATGGTCTCAATCTCTTGACCTCGTGATCCACCCGCCTCGGCCTCTCAAAGTGCTGGGATTACAGGCTTGAGCCACTGCGCCCGGCTGAGTTTTTATTTTAATAAATGAAGTCTGTGCCTGAAATTATCAGACTTCAAGAACACGTTATAAATGAAGCAATTCAGTACAACAATAACTAAAAACAAAAGTATGGGCAATAATAGAAAACAACCCTCATAACAATTTGTGAAATATGGTGCCTTTACCTTTACAGAAAAAGAAAGAAGATGTTTTATTTCTAGAGACAGGCATTGAGCACTCAACCTAGGAATTAAATTGGGTTCCAGACTTGACTACCTTCCTAATTAATTCTCCAGGAGATCATGACTAGTAATATCTATGATATATTAGTTTGCTAGAGCTGCCATACCATGGAAAACAAATTCAGTGGCTTAGAACAAAAATAATTTATTATCTCACAGTTCTAGAGGCTGGAAGTCAGACATCTAGATGTCAACAGGGCTATGCTTTCTCACATCCGTAAGAGAAGAATCATTCCTTGACTCTCCCTGGCTTCTAGTGGTTTGCTGACAATTCTTGGGGTTGCTTGGCTTGTAGATGCATCATCAGAATTCTCTGTCTTCAGAGGGCCATCTACCCTCAAGGGCTGTCTGTGTCCAAATTTCACTTTTGTATAACGATACCAGTCATGTTGAATTAGCGCCCATCATAATGACCTTATTTTAACTTGGTTACCTCTGCAAAGACTCTATTTCCAAATTAAAGTCACATTTTGAGGTGGTAGGGGTTAGCATATCAGCATATCCTTTGGGGGAAACACAATTCAACTCTTAATATATGGGTCTCAGTTTTCTCAACTTCATAATAAGGAAGATGACTACGTGAAGGGGCTCTCAACCAATTATTGATGGAGCAATTTTCATTTTCCCTAAATAAAATATATGTTTGATAAGTGGTATTGATGGCCCTTGATGAATGAAAGAATTTGGTAAGAACTGTGCTGCCTTCTATACTTTCTGGAAAAACCTACTTGGAAAAATTACACATGTAGTAACTGACCATATGATTCTTTTAGCAGATTTTATTTAGAGATTTGGGACCTCTAAATTAGATAATCTCCAAGACCTTTGTAGCCATGACGTTTATGATTCTAGAACATATTTAAGATTTGAATTCCTATTACACAGAGAAAATCAACAAAATTAGACAAACATATGTCCTGCCCATGAATTTTTAACATGAAAACCTAAAAACCAGGAAAAAAAAGGTCCCTCATAGTACTTAAAATATTCTTATTAACACTTTTACTAATGCTCTTCAATTTCTCTAAATTAGAGTCTATTCTCTGCAAACCCTTTGCTTCTTCTGTAAATATATACTTCTCAGGATATACTTATTTTGATAAATCATAGTATTCATAAAAATGTCAGCAAGTACCTATTTGCTAGATGTTAGACTCCCAGCCTCTGTCATGATGTGAGCTCTGGAAAGGTCATGTACCTCTCTCTCCCTTCGGTTCTTTCAGTTGTCAAAGGCGGATGTTAATTAAAATGCCATCAGGCATGGCCAATGGGCATATCTTATTTATCAACATCTTATTACCAAATTATTGTAGATGCAATCAGGACTAGAAAGATAATGGCCTCATCAAAGATTTTGAACATTATAAACATAATCAAGGTTGCAAAGAACCATGCTAAAAGGACTTAGATAATCCCTGTGGAAGCAGAAGTGTTCTTTCATTTACCTTGGCTAGCCACTAGGTTTACCTTCTCTGTTCCTGTGCCTCTGATTCAAAGTGTCATCATCCCTCCTGGGGCAACTACCGAACTGCCACCAACGGAACATTTCACAATATATTATTCAACACTAGTGTGCTAGCGCAGATCACAAAGCACAACCGTGTACATAATGCCATAGCTGGGATTTCAGAGAGGAAATACGATGGAAGCAGGGCTGCATTGAAAAGACTAAATCAAATGCAAATCACTGTGACAAACTCCTAGGTTGGAAATTATTCCCAGCCTAAATTTTTAGCAACTGAGAATTACTACTCCCGAGAAAAAGGACAACAACCAAAAGAAACAATTAAAGTTGTCAGAGCATTACAAAGCCTATGTACCCTTTAATCATCCTTTTAAAACCTGCTCAAAAGGACCGGGTCCATTCTCACAAACTCCCTCACTTTCAATCTGAGTCTGAAACTCAGAAAATCGAGCACTTCCAGCTGGGTAGACAGAGCCTGAGAAAGTTTCGTGAGTTTTGCTTTTTTTTTTTTTTTTTTCTTTTCCTTTTAAAGTTATACAGACGCATATAAAATGTCTGCTTCTACATTTTAGCCACTTCAACATATAAAATGATGGCGTTTAAACAGTAAAATAACAATATAGTTGGGGAAAAAATTTTGCCCCTGGCATTAGGTATTATAAACATCAAGGAGTGCCAGTGTAAACCTTTATTCAAGAGACTGAGTTCTTTGTCAAGCAATGCCTTTCTTTCAAAACATCCTTGCTGCCATATGTCTGGACCCAGCCAGCTGCAGATCTAATAAGAAAGTTCTTATTCATGTTGTATAATGTTTTACAGGTTTGCCACGGGGGTCAGTCACTGTGAGTCCTTTACGTCAGAGTCAGAACTCTAACAAACAGACAGCGGAAAGATGCCAAGAACTGTAGATTGAGAAGAGGAATGACCAGAGGACCGAAGAAAAAGAAAAGAAACTATGCATCAAGCTCATAGCCTTTCTATTTATCTGGCACTGATTGAATGCCAGAAGCAATGTTTCTGTTATTATTACTAGAGAAGAAAAAAGAAAAGGGGAAACTATTAGGTTGTACAAACATAATCATCAACTGTAAGATCAGAAATAATTAACTCTCCTATCTATTTAGAAAGGAGAGATGCATTCATCTTCTCAAATGTTTGGCAGCTATTTAATTATGCTGTAGTATTGATTATGTTAAAATACACTCATACACACACACGCATACAAGGAAAAAGTGTCTTGTAATGGCCTTAAGACATGAAGATGTCTTATTGGCTTCATAGTTTACTTCAGCAAAGGACTTGGCTACATCATCAATTACAAACACTGTATTACCAATACAAACTCATGTTGACATGAAATGAGATTCAGCAAGTAAAAAAAAAAAAAACAGTTTAAGATAGGCACTATAGGAAATGGCATAAACTGGCATCCATTCACTTTCCAAAAACTGAATGGAAAACAGCTTTTACTGAGTCTTTCCTATCTCAAGTACCACATGCTTTGTTATGAACTCATTAAGTCTATTTGTAGGTCATTCACAGAACCTGGATTTCTGCTTCTAGATGTTCAGAGGTTTAGAAAGCATATTATACATATCCTTATTACTTTATTTTTCTATGATGACTTGCTTTAATTGGAATACTTTTTTTAAAAAAACATTGATTTAAAAAATAAATTTTCAAGTGAGGTTTTAGATCCCAGACATAGTGCAAAAATTTAATCACAAGCAAATGAGTTTTTAAAACAATATAATGCAATCTCAATGAAATTTTTGAAATATTGCTGGCTCATTTAAAATACAGAATCTGAAAGCCAATAAATAGGTGTTTACAGAGCTGCTAACTAGAAGTCAACTTGAAAATAATATCAGTAAAGAGAAAAATAATTTTATTGAGGAACAACAGTATTAACTAAATAGAAGGTGAGCCAATGTGTAAAGAAGGTGAAGATATGTACCAATCCTCAAGTGTGATGTCCACGTCACCACAGAGGTCTCAAACAATCATCTTCATATGAATTCAGAAGTACAAGTAGCATTAAGAATTTCAAAATACCTTCTTGGGGGATAAGTATCCAAAGCCTTAGGAACTTTTATCCTCCACTATAAGGTTGCTTTCTTTTACTGAGAAAAGTGATTTTTCTTTCTCACTCTTGTTTATGAATACTCAGAGAAAAGCACACATCTCCAAGTAAAACATTTTTCTTCAGTTCTCAGTACTGATAAGATAGCAAGTTTTGGTAACTCATTATCTCATTTCACAGTTTTCTGATTGTGTCAGCTTTCCTCTGATATCTCAATCCTTCATCCTCTTATAATTTTAGAAGTACTCTTTAGTAACCTTAGCAATCAGCCTAAACCCCCCCAAAGAAGAATATTTTGTAGACTGTCAAATTTTACTTTGACAGTAAGCGTTCCTCTTATACCTCAATCCTCTATCATCTCGTACTTTTAAAAGTACTCCTTAGTAACTTTAGCAAACAGCCTAACCCCCCCAAAACGAAGTAATAGTTTGTAGTCTGTCAGATTTTACTGTCCTCAAAGACATTCAGCCAGCAGCAATGTTACACAGAAGAATATCAAAATCCTATTAAGAGTAAATCATATAAACAATAACTGGTGTTATATTTTGAAATAGTGACTGACAGTAAAGGGTCTTTGTTCCAAACAATTTTCATGTTGCTTCAGTGGAAGCATCTTGGAAAGATATTTTGAAAGTACACATGATAAAGTGACACAGATGATGTCAAAAAGCTCCCCACCTCCAAAAATCAGAATGTTTCTATGTTAAAAGATTTGAAAAAAGAAAAATAACTTGATTGATTGATTCACTGATTTTTTTGAGACAGAGTCTCACTCTGTTGCCAGGCTGGAGTGCAATGGCGCTGTATCAGCTCACTGCAACCACAGCCTCCCAGGTTCAAGTGATTCTCTTGCCTCAGCCTTCTGAGTAGCTGGGACCACAGGCACACACCATGATGCCCAGCCAGTTTTTGTGTTTTTAATAGAGACGGGGTTTCACCGAATCAGCCAGGATGGTCTCGATCTCTTGACCTCGGGATCCGCCCACCTCAGGATCTGCACGCCTCAGGATCTGCCTGCCTCAGATCCCAAGTGCTGGGATTACAGGCATGAGCCACCTTGCCAGGCCAACATTATTATTCTTCAAACCAATTTTAGTCCCTCAAACTCCATCTTGTTGGCAACATTAAAAGTTCTTCAGTTGTAAAACTGAACGTGATGATATTAACAAGAAGAGTAAACAATGATGACTACACAACGTACTTTTCTAAGCATACTTCCTGGGTGACCTCACTCAGTCCTCACAACACATATATTACTATTCCTTTTATACAGATGAGGAAACTGAGGCACAGGGAGAATAACTTGGCCAAGTGTCCAGAGCAGCAGCAATATAGCTCCATCTTCTAACCACAAGAGTGTAGTGCACAGAGTTTACCTCTGAGGGCAAGGAATGGGGTGAGATAGATTAGGGACTCACAGGGGCTTTCCAAGATTGTATAATGGTTACTTCTTAGGCTCAGTAGCTGATGCCTGTGTGTTCATTTTATATTTTATTATTATTATTGTATAAAAATACATAAAATATATAGCTGTATGTAAAATATTTTAAAATGATACACATACAATACTATATATGTTATATATACTCTTTAATGTGTGATCTATTCCACAATTTAAAAATTTAAATAAAAAACTAGCTATTATTCAAATTTTTAAAATTGGCTTAAGTAGCATCTTGACTGAAACTGAGATTTAGGCAGTAAACTTCATCAACTTTTCACGATCTTGGCAAAATTTTGTCACATTCTAAAAGATAACTGAAGATCCCCGCTCTCTTCTAAGAAAAAACTTTGGCAGTAATGAGTACTCTAGGCTGTGATTTTCTCATTCAAAAATGAGGAAACGGGACAGATCATTAAAATAACTTAGAGTTTTAGAATTCTAAGGATGTGAAGAGCTAAATGAAGCTACAACTGCTAGGAAAATTTGTCACATAAATCTAAACACAGTGGGTAATACCAGAATTTGTTAAATCATGAGTACAGATGAAGACTTATTCTATAGAGTGCTTCTGTTTTGTTCTTCCTACCCCGCTCTGAAGTTGCTCCCCTGGGGCTGTGATGGGCAGTTCTTCAAGTAAACATGACAACTAGTAACTAGAGCTAGTTGGCCATTAAAAAGCTGAGTCCTTAGACGAGTCATTTAACCACTCCTCTCTTTATACATTTTTATTAACTATATGAAATATGTTATATCAGTAATACACACATGTAAAGTAATAAACTTGTGTCTTCCTAAAGAGGCATGTGCAATTGAAATAAGATTTTAAATGTTCCCAGCAGCACTTGATGAGTCATTTTAAAGCAAGTAACTTTTCTATGAAGTGAATCATCCACTGATTATCTTCTATAATTGTAACTTTAAAAACCTTTTTTATTTTAAGTGATACATTCTTACATCAGAGAAGTATTGTTTTCTGAAAGAAATCTCAAGAATCACATGCCCAGTTAGAAATTATAAATTTCATTGTTGATTTGGTCAATAGCTCAGGGGATTCAAATACGAAAATATCAAGGTCTAGGACACTAAAAATCAACATTTGACTTTGACATTAAGAAATATTTCTGCTATCTTAAACAGCGTCGCAACGAACATACTTGTGCATGTGTCTTTATAACAGAACAATTTATAATCCTTTGGGTATATATCCACTAATGGGATGGCTGGGTCAAATGGAATTTCTATTTCTAGATCCCTGAGGAATCACCACACTGTCTTCCACAATGGTTGAACTAATCTATACTCCCACCAACAGTGTAGTATGTATCTATGCAACAATCCTGCAGGATGCAAGATGTGCATACATGTACCCCAGAACCCCAAGGGCAATTAAAAAAAAAAGAAAAGAAATACCTGGGTATAAGTGATCCTAAATAAGACAACTGTCAAAATGATATAAGAACTATTAACTTAAAAAGAAAGACAATTTTTCTTCCAGCTCTGCAGACCAAAGAATTTCCCATTTAAAGTTCAAAAGAGGAAAAGAAAATTAGAGAAAGAAGACAAGATATAACAACTGATACAAGAGGAAAAGGAGAGTGTCCCTCCTCTAAGCAGAATTTTGTATACTCTCTGCATGTTCTCCAAGTTTCAAGGAGAACCTATGGCAGGCAGCTGAGGAGTCTGGATTCCATAAACCGGGAAGGGAAAACACTTACCTATACGGCAAGAAGCCCTGGCCTGTGAAAGTCAAGAGGGACCTGCGGCACCACGACACCTAAACAGAAACGTAAAACTTCAAGGAAGGCATTACACTTGGGGTTCGGCTAGGATGCTGCCACTTCAACATATCAATCTCAAGATCAACGTAGCAAAATATTATTTATCATTCATTAAAATTTGCACTATTTTTAGCCTAATGCTACCATATGTCCCTATCCCCCTGTTGTTATACCCCACGACTTGGTCTTCAGACCGCTTTCCTCCTCCATGTACATTCATTCTCTTGTTGCTCAGGCTAGAGTGGAACGGCATGATCTCGGCTCATTGCACCCTCTGCTTCCTGGGTTCAAGAGATTCTCCTGCCTCAGCCTCCCAAGTAGCTGGGATTACAGGAATGCGCCACCACACCCAACTAATTTGGTATTTTTGGTAGGAATGGGTTTTCTCCATACTAGCCAGGCCAGCCTCTAACTCCCTATCTCAGATGACCCACCCACCTTGGCCTCCCAAAGTGCTGAGATGACAGGCGTGAGCCACCACACCTGGCCTATTTTTTAAAATGCCATTTATATGACCATGACTCCCCAGTTAATATTCCCAGTGCCAACCTTCCCCATGAATGTCACACTCATAAACATAGCTTCATACACGGCTAATGAGTTTTTGAAACAACTTTTCTAAAACCAAATGTGTTATCCTTCCCCCAGAGTCTGCCTTTCCCTGCCCCTCCCCATTTCACCGTTTCCCATCTTACTATGAGGAAACCCCAGACATCAGCAGGTACCATCAACAACCTCAGGGTCGTCCTGCACTCTCACAGCACATCTCCATTTTATTCAGCAGCAAATTCTGGAGGTTCAGCTCTTCAAAAGATGTCATAATTCCAACCATCCCTCAACTCAGTAATATCTCTAACCTAGATGAATGCAAAGCCTTTCTACCAGATATTCTCACATCATTCAAGTGCTCAAACAAAAACAGCACCCCAAAGAGACCCAAACCACACCCATTTACACTGTCTATCTTCTTTCCCTGCTTTATTTTCTTTATAAAACTCAGCATTTCCTGGCATGCTTAATAATCATCGGTTAGTTATCTGTCTTTTGCAGTAGTTTTCAAACTCTCACAATCACCTGCAGGGCCTGTTAAAAGACAAATTGCTGGACCCCCCTCTCAGAGTTTCAGATTCAATAGGTCTAGGCTGGGTCCTTGAGAATTTGCATTTCTAACAATTCCAAGTACAGTGATATTAATAATCTGAGAACCACACTTTGAAAACCACTGCTGTATGGAGAGCAGGGCCCTTGTATTGATGGTCACTGTATCCCCAGCCTATGGGACAGCACACGTGAATGATGCTGTAGGGTAAACTAAAGCATACCCTTAGAATGACCCTGTACAGCACACACACCTGAATGTATGCCCCAAAGGGAGTGGCCAACCCAGAGATTTGTTCCTTGTCTATGAGGAACATCTGAAACCCCATCCCATCCCATAGAATGGGCCATACATAGGAATGAAGCCCTGAGTTTTGGGTTAATGAGGGTTGCCAGGTGGAGGTCATTAACGAGAGAGTGGTAAGTGAAAATGCTATATAAACTGCATGCTTTTTGCAAGTGATTGCTGTTTTCCTGCCCAGCCTGCCGCCACCGGACCATTTCTGTAAGTTCCTTCTCCTGTCTAGCCCACTGCCACTGACTCTCTCCTCTGTATGTAAGCTCCTAATGAAACTCCATGTCTCCTTTGCTGGCTCTGGGTCTCTTCTTCAGCCTCTTGAACCTAGAGGTGCCTTCCCTATTGAGGTTAATGGGGGTTCGGCACAACAGACACTCATTAACATTCGTTGGATAAAAATGAATTAATCTTGAAATAAACCTATTTTAATATAACAGACATTTCCATGGGCTTTTGGTTCTAAATAATTTATCGTAAAACAACAAAGTATAAATACACACATATCTTTTTTAAAATGGACTATGTATCAAATTGGAAATCTGGGCATTACCAATTGCCAGTCATCATTAAACACATTGATAGGACAGTGTACATGTTCAGTATCACTGATTCACAGCTGAGTACTCAATCCACTAAATGTCAGGCCTCCATGTGCAAGTCCGGACCCAGAAAGTCTAGAGTCTTGCCTGCCTCAGCAAATCACCCCCAAACCCCAGCCTGCGTTTGCCATTATCCTTGATCACCCAGGGGAGCTTTCCCCGGACATTAAGCTTCTAAACTCACTCTGTCATCTTAACTGTTATTATGATATTGTGAATACTACTCACCCCACCCTACCATCCTAACTACTCTTACCCAACCTGCCATTGTAACTGAACTTACGGTAACGTATACTCCTTGCCCCTACCCCCACCACTGTAACTGATCTTACTCCATAACACCCCTGCCCCCTCCCCAAAAGATTTGCCCCAACCTATAAAACCAACTCCTATCCCACTTCCCTTCACTAACACGCTTTTCAGCCTTAGCCCACCTGCACCCAGTTGAATAAACAGCCATGTTGCTCACACAAAGCCTGTTTGGAAAATCTCTATATTAAATGTGTTTAATATATGGTACTATTGGATGTTTTAACACTAAAACTCACTTACCTTTAAAATGACTGTCTAAAATGTTCGATTACACTCCCCACATCTATGGTTTTCTAGACTTAAAAGAAATCTGTATTATTGATGTTACCAGTCCTCTTTCCTACCACAAATTTTATCTCATAGAAGCTAGATTGCGTAGAAGTTCCTGGCTGCAAAAGATGTGCATACATTTAAAACCATGCCCACCTGTTTCCTTCCTGCCAGCCAGCCTGTTTCTAGACACCTGCATGTTAACCTGATTCTTACAACCCCAAGAAAATGAAAAAGCTCCAGGAGACAGTAGGGAGTTGGGCCAGGAATATATTTGAAGCAGAAGGAAAAGGTATACATCAAATAAAAGGAATGACACTTGGAACAAAATATGTTTTCATCCACAGGAGAAGCCAGGGCCATTCTTGAGTTCAAACTGTAGGGTTGGACATGAAGAATGGCCCATCACAGAGGTGAAGAGGATGTTTCATGAGCCAAGGTCTCCCCTCTGGATTTCCTCCCTCAATTTTAAATCATCATCCCCCTTTGCAGCATGAGTCCCACAGGGGTTGCCAAATACAAAGCAGAGAACTTGCTGCATAAAAAACAGGCTAGTATTTCTCAGAACAACACTTGGCTCTGCCTTCTGCTTGCCTGACTCTGACCCCATTCCTCCTTTTGCCACAGGGCTGACAGCTGATGGTGGGTGCTTCTGAGCATAGGAAGCCAAGAAGCAGCAGAGAGATCATGAAACCTTGGGCCAAATCCTAGAAATTATTTGGCAACTTAATCTGTTGTCCTGCTATTTTATGTTTTCATAAGCATACAGTAAAGCAAGCCAACAATCAAAAACACAATATAGCAAAAACTTCTGATTCCATTGGCAGACATAGGAAAATAAATTATAAATATTTCTTAAGCATCTGCATGTGTCTTTTGGCTGGCTACTCATGATGAATTTTTAGTCCTATGTTGGTTGATAACCAGCACAAACCAGGATAGAAGTCAACCACTTCTAAGCAAGTGCGTCTTCAGGAAAAAATAAAGCCAATTTGAATGGAAATTTAAGTCAAATAATTAGCTAAATCTGCTGTTGATTTTAGCTCCTGAATTTTTTTAGAAATCATGATGTCATTGCCAGCCTGAAACCAATCCACCCAGGGAAACACATTACTTAACACAAAAAGAGTCCAGTGAATTTGTCATGGCATAGATGGTTTTTCATCATCACATGCCTCCATTCCAGCCCTTCAGTTGCTTCTTTTGTATCCTGTGCTTTGGTGATACTGCACTACTTGAATTTCACCAAACATGCCGGATTTTTCATTACTGATACCAATGACTATGGTGCGATTCACAGGCTTCAGCATTAAACCTACGTAGGTTCAAAGCTTAGTACCCTCACTGAGTAGCGATGTCACCTTGGGAAAACCTCATTAAATGTGAATCAGCTGCATCATCATTGAAATGAAAATTAAGGACATCTACCTTGGAGGAGTATGGAGAAACTGATGTGAGATGATGTCCCTTATGGAAGTACCTGGAGCAGCACGGGCCTTACCTTCCTCACTACCCCTCTGCCAGCTCCTGCTCTTTTTTCAAAACCCTCAAAAGTCATTTCTCTGATTCAGCCTTCCTTCTCCGGTGTGCCTTTTTTGTTTTGCCACAGGACTGAGAAAATCAATCAACCAGGCAAGAATGACTTCCTCTTCCTTTGCTATTGGGAGCTGCATGTTGCACATATGTTCATTAGTGCATTTACTTTGTGATGCGGTAGACATATTTACATTTCCTTCTTCATTAATCGGCAATGGGCATACTGTGTCTAAATTATCTTTGTATTAAATTTAATACTTGCTACAAAGCAGGTACTTTATAAATGTAGAACTTAAGGAGTATAGAGATCAAAGAGAACATTTATACAATGTGTTCTATAAACACCTATTTTTTAAAAGCATTATCCTTTATTATTGCAGCTATCAAAATTGAGATATGCATTCCTTACTTAATTTAACAAAGATTTGTCAGTAATCAATTCCATACCAAGCACATAAATGTGAATATGACATTTCCTTGACAAGTGACTCAGCTTATGGGGCAGCCAGAGATACTGTGTGCACAACTCCAGGGGTGCACCGTTCATAATTTGGCCACTCCTGGTGTTGTGTAATAGGAGTTTCCAGACTTGCTCCATGATAACTACTTGCTTTAAGAGAGGGAATTACAAAAAGAGAGAATAAATAATAACTATCTTTATAAGTATGGCCAAGTTAAAGAACTACTCCTTAAGAAGCCATAAACTACATAAACTACAACAGTAGTCACATAAACTACAACGGTAAATAATCTTATACTTCCCACTCTCATAAAAATGACAATTGCTACCCCTAAAGTTATAAAAAACATTTTACAGATTCTTTTCTAGCAACACAGATCAATATTACTTACCACGTGTAGCAAGTTCAATTAAATTAACTGAAATTCCTCAGTTGCACTAGCTACACTTCATGGATGCAATAACCACATGTGACTGTGGCTACCAGTTACAATAACATAGATATATTAAAAAAAAATCCATCAGTACAGAAAGTTCTATTTAACAGTGTTGCATCTAGATAATTAGCCTTTTTTTCAAAAAAAAATCTGATTATGCCTCTGTTCATTTAAATACATTATTAAGTGATTTATTAACTCTTTTACCAAAAAAAAAAAAAAGAAAAAGAAAAAAAAGAAAAGGTCACCATTCTCTTTTACATGCAAGAGTAGGAAAAAGTTGGAGGAAAAAATACTTCAGATCCGAAATATCTATTAATCTTGGTTTCCAAAAATGGAAATACTCCAATCCAATATCAGGAAGGCTTTTTTTTAAATGACAGAGCAGTTTACTTAATTTTAAAAAGCAGTCTTCTATTCAAAATATCTATTGCTTTTGCTTTCTTTTTGAATTCAGTTATTTTCTTAGCCACAGGTAAAGGGATAAATTTGTTTATACTTGGAGATCTTCTCCTAAATGAATCCTATTTTTTTTCTACAGTATTAAACATCTTTGAAGCTCTAACTATGAGCCCTCTAAAAGTCCAGTTATTGTCATAGCAAAGATTAGAAAGCTTTCAAAACATGTCCCCTCAAGCTGTAAAAGGAATTGATTCTTAGCCTTCATTCATGCAAAAAAATTTCTATGCAATTTATTTGAATATTGAGAAGATCTCTCTTTATAAAGCAGTCTCATTCTTGAGAATTTTATTTGCAATTTACTCTTGCAGGGCAAATATGCTGTGTCTCCCCATTCTTAGGGAGATAAAAATATTTTGATATTAAAATAGCATATAGGCATTACCCATGACAGAATAGCTGCTGCTAAGGAGGGAGACATGAATCCCTGTCTATCTTCAGAAAAGAACATAGCCTAGTCAGTGTTTCTCAAATGTGTCTTGGACCACCCAGATTAGGAGTCTCTTCGTAAACAGGTTATTACTAAATGGATTTCTGTGCACCACATTCAGGATCCCAGGTTTATTTAGTCATAATCCTAAGGTTGGGACCTAGGAATGTGCATTTGACAAGTTAGGAAGAGATCGATATGTCCATTCTAGTTTAACAACCACAGTCAAAGTGGCAGGGAAAAGGGAAAATGCTCCACATGACATTTTTCTGACCTACTGAATGAGCCTGAAGAGAGAAAAACTGATATTTAAGATAATTGCTAAGTTTTATAATAACAAACCCAGGGGTCACGTTCCAGTGATTTTTATTTATTTGTAAAGAAATATAATCTTAAGGATATCCAGTAGAATTAAATTATAATAAATATTCAGGTTGCTATAGGAGGAAGCTGTAAGAAATACAGCATAAATTTTAAAAGACGCTTATTTATGTCATCCTGGTGCCCATTATACAACTGAGAAAGACATTCTGAATAGGAATTACAATAATCACACAACATTTGTATACCCAAGCAATCCAAATATACTCAGAGGGAAAGTATCCTCTATTCTCCCCGTTGATTAAAGTGTCACAGTAATCCCCATAGTCCAACCCCTTCTTCATGGTATAAAGTGGTCAAGAAGCAGGGCTGTGTCTTGTTTTGTTGGTCATGTTTTATTCCTGGTACCTAGATTAAGCTAGTTGCTAAATCAAACTTTTTTGAATCGACGGGGGTATGTAGTAATGATAACAACTACAGCAAACGGCAGTGCTGCTCTGAAAGAAATAAACGCAACTTTCAAAAATCACTAACCATTTCCTAGAATTGCATTGGAAAGTATGAAATAGAAGAAAACATTTCTGTTGTTGACACAGTCAAACTACAAGGTTTTACTGGCAACTTTGCCATTCAGTAAACGCCTGTGAGACATGAGCAAACCATGTGCTCTCCTGGGGCTGTTTTTCCCATCTGTACAAAGAGGAGTAAAACAAGATGCTCTTCCTGCTTTCAAATTCTATAATTTGTATTGCAAGAAAAGAGTTTCTCAACCTAGCTATAGTTTTCAGCCTCATAGAATAAAATATTTTAGCTCATTCTTTTAAATAAAACTTATCTCAATGTAAATTATGTTAGTGACATCAAAATTCCCACTGGTCTCTGTAATTAGTTAAGCTTCACTACATAGAAAAATATTTAACTTAACAAATTAGAAAATAAAAGGTTTGACTTTTGTAGTCAAAGAGGCCATAACATAATGGTTGAGAGCCTGTCTCTAGAATGGGACTTTTATAAACATTTTTACGGTTAAATTAATCACAGTGAAGACAACTTGAAAAATGTAAAGAAATCATATTAGAAAATAACTTGAGAACCCCATACCCTGAAAGAAATGATGCAGCACAAACCAGACACTGGGGCTTCATTTTTCACACGTGTAAATGTGTAGTTATTCTACATGCCAGCTAATGACTATGTTGATTATAGCACATTGAAAATATATGTGAAGTAGAACCAGCTGTGTAAATTACAGGATTGTTTCACTAGCATTTTGCAAGACACAAATCAAACAAATCATAGTTTTCTTTTATATTTCCACTTTATATTTTAAGTGCCACTCTAGTAAACAGGAAATAAATGAAATTCACCAATGGCTCAGTAATTGACCTCACATAAAGCAAGATCTTGAGGTATCACTATCCAGAACAGTCAGAGACGTCACTAAAATGAATACCTAATACCCATCCCTTTAAATGAGTTTGAATAAGAATCTATGAAAGAAAAAATACCTGTCTTTACATTTCCATAATAATTGTTATTACTTCTCCCATTACTTTTGGGAGGTTTTGAAAGGTCAGAAATTTTCCTTGGCATGGCCTCTTGCCCAGAAAATACTAAGCAAGCCATGTTCTGCAAAAAAAAAAAAAAAAAAAAAAAAAAAAGTGAGATTCCACATCAGTAAGGAAATCAGTGATACTCTGCTTTGGATTTCTGAGTTAGTCAGAGTATTCCACATGTTCCATGGAAGGTCAGTTTATTGTCGATTCTTTGCATTGTAACCCAGTTTCCAGAGTTAAAGTTTGAGTGTCCATAGGGCTAGCATTTCCAGTTTGTCATTATCTAATACAACATATCAATTGTCTTCGAGGAACTTCTCAAATCACTACCTACAGATGTGTAAAGTGGACTTTTTAAGCTAAGGACTTTGATATATTCATCAACACTTGCTTTTGTAAAAAAGGAGTCAGTATATTACATATTTGATACATATTCTGAGGTCATTCAATCAGAAACACATTTAACATGGTAGTGGTATATTATAATCGCTATCAACAACCATTTCTTCAGTATCTCCTATATGCCAGGCAGTATAATAGGCCCTTTACATATATTGCCTCATTAAATTATTAAAACAGTTTCTAATAAAGTGCCAAGGTTTAAATATCTGTCTTCTCCAAAATTATGTTGAAATGTAAATGCCATTGTAACAGTACTAAGATGCAGTACTTGAAGAGTTGAATAGGTCATGAGGTCTCTACCCTCACGGATGGGATTCATAGCATTACAAAAGGATGAGTTCAGCCCCCTCTTGCCCTCTCTTTGCCTTCTGCCATTCGATGATCCAACAAGAAGAGCCTTGTCAGATATTGATAACATAATCTTGAACTCCTCAGCTTTTAGAACTGTTCTAGAAATTAATTTCTGTTCTTTGTAAATTACCCAGTGTCAGGTATTCTGTTACAGCAGCACAAAATGGGCTAAGACAGGTACATGTTATTGAAACAATTTTACATAAACTTCGGTTAGGTCACATGCCAAAGTCACACAGCTAATAAGACATAACTAATGTCTGAAAGCCAAGCTAAATTCCAAAAACCATATGCTTTTTTTTTTTTTTTTTTTTTTTTCTTTTTTCTTTTGAGACGGAGTTTTGCTCTTGTTACCCAGGCTGGAGTGCAATGGCGCGATCTCGGCTCACTGCAACCTCCGCCTCCTGGGTTCAGGCTATTCTCCTGCCTCAGCCTCCTGAGTAGCTGGGATTACAGGCATACGCCAACATGCCCAGCTAATTTTTTGTATTTTTAGTAGAGACGGGGTTTCACCATTTTGACCAGGATGGTCTCGATCTCTTGACCTCGTGATCCACCCGCCTCGGCCTCCCAAAGTGCTGGGATTACAGGCGTGAGCCACCGCGCCCGGCACCATATGCTTTCTATTATGCTGCACTGTCTCTCAACCTTTTCTAGGATGCTTAACTAACAATAAGCTTATAATTCAGGCGAGTGACGTTAACACTAAACAAATCTATAACTGAAAAGCTAAAGTATAACAATTATAGACCTGGAAATTAAGAATCAGAAAGTTTAAATGACTTTCTCAATGACACATAGCTCAAATGTTGTAGAAACAGGACTGACATTACTTCTACTCTTTGTCTCAAGGGTTTGTTCTTTTAGAAATGATGAAGTTACCGTCATTGCTTATATTTTCACATCAAATGTTATCAATCATGCTTTACTTTAAACACAACACAAAGAATATAATTTACACATATGATGCACGGATTTATTGAGATCAATGACATTTAGAGAATTTAATAGAAGTTTCCTGCATAGTTTACAAAAAAGAAGACTATTCCTTCCAAAATACCTTTTTATTTTCCAAACCATGTCAATCAGTTGAGTAATCAATGATAATATCCTAGGATGATTTGAAAATAAAAACGAGCAAAATATTAGGTATAGGCAAAAGCGTATTATTGACTTATTTGATTAGGCCTTGCAGATTTTGATATCTTCTTCGAAAATTTCAAACAGGAATAAAATCCCTGTGTCTCACCACCAGAGACATGGGTTTAACTGTTTTAGGGGAAAACCTGAGCACTGGGATTTTTACATATCCCCATGTTATTTTAGTATGCAGCCAAGATTGGAAGCCACTGCAAGTGTAACAGACTTACAGATGGTTAGTGGAGGAGGTGGGACTTACAAATTAGTTTTCTTAGTCCCAGGTGTGTGTTATATTCACTACCTCTTCTTTTTTGAAACAAGCCAAAAAAGGCAACGGTGCTTTAAGTTGGTAGTATTATAACTCAGAAATATTTTAATCTTATTTAGTGGCATTATTTAAAGTCCTACTGACTGATAAATGGACTGAAATCAGTCTAAATTGTTTCAATCATGTCAGTAAAACTTCAGTGGAATCTCTATCAGATGTGTCAAAACTGTGTGGTCCTTACAGTTTAATATAACATATATATATACTAATGTAGGAAACAGATAAAAAGGTCATAAAAATCTGAAAATCTTGAAAATGCTAAAGTAATTTTTAGTATGTATTTCCACAAATTCCATGAGAAATTAATACAACTGGGAAAACTACATCCAACAGTTTGTAGATTAAGGAAAATAATACAAAACATATTTGCAACCATCCCAAGAGCTAATACCTTTTTCAGAGAAAGTAAATGTCATTGATGGATTTTGTATGTGTTAGACAATGATAAATTGCTATTACTCATGAAATAGTTTATTTTCTGCCTTTCAAAAACAAATTCTCTTTAGCGATGTTGTAACATTGAGGGGTGGCTACCATTAAAAAAGACTGTGGCTTCTTGAGATGGACATCATATAACTATTTCAAAAGTTCTTCAAGGTTTCTTACTATGTTCTTCACAGTGTCAGGAAATGAACAAAAGAAATTACTCAGTGTCTTTTCAATTGAATTCTGAGGAATTTCTGGCAAGTCTTGTGGGGATTTTATTAAACACATAGAATGTGTATTTCTGATTATTTTTACTAGACTTTTTAACAATACTAGGGATGAACCTTAAGTTAGACCAAACTTACAGCAATGCAAAGTTTTTTTGTCCATGACAGTGCAAAAGACACTGTTCATAGCAATTCAAATTCATTTAGGTTGATTGAAAATACAGATTTTTGAGTCATATTCTCCTTTGACCTGATTTTAACATCTTACTGATTCCCTCATAAACTTTAAAACTTTTGAGTTTAAAAACCTGACTTATGTTTATTTTATGTCCCAATAAATCATAATTTTACCTTTTCAAAAATTATATTTTAACAAAGGAAAAATTATCTCTAGAGCTGAAAATTATGCTTTAGTGGAAATAAATAACAAAAGTTTATTATATCATTAGTATCTGATATTTTCTAAGATTAACAAAAATGTCTAAAGTATTATTTTAGATTTTTCTGTTTTAATTTGATAGAAATTTTACAGACAGTCCCTGACTTAACTAAGTTTCCACTCTTGATTTTTCCATTTTACAGTAGAGTGAAGCCAACACACACTCAGGAGAAGCCGTACTTCAAGTATCCATGTAACCATTTTGCTTTTCACTTTGAATAAAGTCTTCAATAAATTACAAGAGATATTAACACTTTATTATAAAATAGGCTTTGTGTTAGATGACTTTTCACAATTGTAGGCTACTAGGTCTTCTGAGTACTTAAGCATTTACGACAGGCTAGCCTAACCTATGATGATTGGTAGGTTAAGTATATTGAATGCATTTTCAACTTACGATATTTTCATAAGAAACCTAGAATAGGTTTATCAGGGCGTAACCCCATCACAAGTTGAGGAGAATCTGTATAAACACAAACCCTTCAAACATTATTACTAATTCAGTCACTGTACCATGGGAAATTACCTCACAAAATGGTGGTCTAAAAGAAACAAAAATCTAGAACTTTTTAGAGAAAGTCAATTTTACCCTCAATATTTATTATTATTATCCAAATCTAAAACATCTCCATCTTGAACTTCAGATTATTTTGTTGGACTTCTCAACTCAAATGTCTCTCATGACCTTAAGCTGAAGTTCCAAATGAATTTTTCATCTGTCCCAACCACCCCAGTCACTCATCAAACATCTCTTCTTTTGTGTTGTTTCTTACATGCTTCTTTTAACCATCCAATCTCCAAGTATACAAGTATTCAGGTGTACTACCAACCATCTCATCTACATCCAATATCTCTACTCCTATTTCCACTCCAGGAGTTGAGGACTCCTCATGAGTCCCATGGTTTATGGCAATTGTGATTTTCCTACCTCCAAACTTTATATTTTAAATTTGTGGTTCTTGCCAATCACAGAGCCAGAATGATGTAGCAGATGGGAAACACAACTTTGAAACCAGGCATGGTGGCTCATGCCGTAATCCCAGCACTTTGGGATGTCAAGGCAGGTGGATCACCTGAGGCCAAAGTTCAAGACCAGCCTTGAAAACATGGTGAAACCCCCTCTCTACTAAAAATGGACATGGTGGTGCATGCCTATAGTCCCAACTACTCTGCTTTGGAGGCTGAGGCAGGAGAATTGCTTGAACCCAGGAGGTAGAGATTACAGTGAGCAGAGATCATACCACTACACTCCAGCCTGGACGACAGAGTAAGACCTAATCTCAAAAAAAAAAAAAAAAAAAAAAAAATGCAACTCTGATCTGGAATAGCCTGGTTCTCCATGACAGAATAAAGGATCTTAAACATGGTATGAAAACCCTCCATGACTTGACGACTTGGCCTTTCCTACCACATGGGCCCTAGCAACTGTTGCTTCCATGACAAAAAACGGGGTGTGATTTCCCTGCATTTTCATCATTGTTTGCTTCTTGCTCTTTCTGCCTTAAATACTTTCTTGCTCCCACCTGTCTACCTTTTTAAAACACAATTCAAAGCCTTACCACTTCGACTTCTTTAAACAACTTTCTAGGCCCATCCCTATCCAAACACAATACACTCACTTGTATCATTGCATTAGAAAATATCTATCGAAATTATCTGCTTAGGTGCCTAGCCCCTTACTGAGCTGTGAGCATCCTGAGAGCACAATCCAAAACTACCACAAACTTTAAGTCCGTTATGCAGTCTTGAGTTCAGCTCAATTAAATATTTAAGCATAGAAAAGACATTTAAACAATGCACAGACTATATATTTCTTTGAGATTCATACCTAGAATTTTTGCATTAAAAATGAAGAAAAGTATTCTATCAATATTTATCACTTAACACGACAAATGTTCTTAGTACAAAGGCTCTTCTGTTGTCATTAAGTCACTCCCAGAAACAACTAGTAAATTGATACATGAAATAAGAAACGCTGTTCTAGACTCTCTTTCCAGGTAACATTGACGCCACCAGAGGGACACAGAGATAATATAAATGGGACATAAATAATTTTTATAAATAATCTGAGGACACATACTTGGATTTTTTTTCTCACTCCCCATATTATGCTTTTTGGGACAATTTTTCTCATTATATGAAACTATGATTTTTTAAATGTTGGTCAGCAGGCATTATAAAAATAGACAATATTTTACCAAATCACCTATTTTCTCTAGTCTACTCAACACCTACAACTATTTCTAGTATACTGTATTAACATAGTTTACTACCAAAATCATATAAATTTATAATAGAAATGTGAAAACTATAAACATGGTTTGATTCTATAATAGCAGGACCTAAAATTTTCAATATAGCATATGACAAAATGTAAAACACGAAAGACTGACAATCACTGCTCAAAGGAATATATTACATTTAAAAATATATACGTAGGCAGAAGAGGAGCAGGCTTTTGGCAACATCCTTTGGCAAAGCAGAAATAATTCTGTGTACTTAATTCTGTGAAAAGAATGAAATACATTTATTTATAGGAAGCCCAGAGTAGTAAGAACAAGAATCTTGTGACTTCTATTATAACACTGCATTATTAAATGCTTATATTTATATCATGATAGGTGTTACCACAATAGTAATAAATAATATGCTTTACCTTGAGTCTTTTTCTCCCAGTGAACAATTTCCTCGGAGCCTAGCACTTCTAAATGTCATCACTCTACAGCAACAGGACACTACCTAATGTGATGAAGTTGCAATTTACTAAGCAGTATTAAGGTGCCTCTCATAATGGTAAATGTAGGCTCTAATATGCCCAGAAACTCCTGGAAAATCATTTCACTTAGAGCTTAAAATGTGCTATGTGCTGCCAGATATTCCAATGTGTAATTAAAAATAAGCAAATAGAACCTTTCTGGGAGATGATATTTTCTAAACCCCAAGCAGTAACATTGTAAAATGTTGACTTTTTACCTGGTTCTTGTGCTGAAAGATATGAAAGAAAAAGATATCACTCCATCAGTTTCTGGGGCCTCTACAAAGGACCTCTTTTTCAAAATAGTACTTACTGAATTTGTCATCTCTTGGTATAAGAGCAGCTTCGTAATAACTAACGAGTGTATACCTTGCAGAGTGGTTTTTTTGTTTTTTAACAAAATTTCTATTTTAGGATGGCTTTCTACAAAAAAGTTTTGAAGATAGCATAGTCTCATATACTGCACCCCCCACCAGTAGACCCCTTCAGTTTTCCCTGCTATTAACATATTAGTATGGTACATTTGTTGTAACTAAAGGACCACAGTGATATATTATTACATGCAACCAAAACTTTACTCAGATATACTTAGTTTTTAGCTATTGTCTTTTTTCTGTCCCAGGATATTATCTAGGATGTTACAATACATTTGGTCTTTACGTCTCCTCGGGTTCCTACTGACTGACAGTTTTTTCTGACTTTGTTTTTCGTGACTTTGACAGTTTTAATGCTCACCATGTATATTGTAGAATATCCCTCAAACAGGTTTGTCTGAATTGTTTTTCATAAGATGGAGTTATAAATTAGGGGAAAAACAACCATATAGGCAAACTGGCATTCTAATCCCATTATATTATAGGTCTATACTATCAACATGACTTATTGTGATGGTCACCTTGATCATCTGCTGAGGTGGTGTTTGTCACGTTTCTCCAACGTAGAGTCTCTCTCTTTGCCCATTTCTCTCCTGTACTCTTTGAAAGGAACTACTCTGAGTAGTCCACACTTAAGGAATGGGGTGTTATACTATACAGCATTAAGGGGGACAATATCCACATAAACTACTTGGAATTCTATTACATGAGACATGCTATTTAGCCCATCTATTTATTTTTAATCATTTCTACTAGTATGGGATCATGAATAGTTATTTGATACTTCGGGCTACAATCTAATACTACATCATTCATTTTATTTCTTAGGTTGTTTAGCCATTGGGAACTCTTTCAGTTGGCTTCTGTGTCCAATCCACATACCGCCATCACTGTGTGTGTGTGTGTGTGTGTGTGTGTGTGTGTGTGTGTGTGTGTGTATTTCCTAATTTATGGGCACCAAAAGATACTCCAAACTTTTCTTGTATATTTCTGAACCATTCCTAGAATAAGTCACTTTTTCACAGATCTCTGATTCCTTTAATTTGAAAAAATATTAGAAATCATGAACCCAGGGCTAGGTATGATCCCTTCTACTGGAACGTACTCCAGGTACTACACTCCAGTATATAGAGCAAGAAAATATATGTGTATAAACTAACCTCTGGTTTCATATCTATCCATCTGTAGCAACATGAAGCCTTTAAAAAATTTTTGATGCCATCAACTAAACTGAAAATGTTTTCCCCAAACTGGCAACACCTCGTAAAGCAGATCTCATTTTTCAATCAATGGTGACTTCGATGTTGCACTGGAAAAGTAACAGAGTCTTTTTCTTCATGTGGCTGCCTGGTTGACTCATGACTGAAGTGGTTTGATAGACTCCACCGCGCACTGCATTTTTGGTAACTTTTTCTAGTCTTAACACAGAACATGGCACATGGCAACATTCAATAAGCATTTTTAGCAAATGAATGAAGGAGAAGACACATGTAAGATGCATGACCTTCCTTCCTCTTTACTCTCAGAAAATGCTTCCCTTCTTAATTTATAGAAGAAACAGAGGACATGCTATGTAATCTTCCTGAACTTCAGGCCCTGCTTCCTAAAAACCTACCTGCACCATAACTGTATCTTCTATTACTATAGAGGAAACAGTATTCATCTTTACCCCATGTTAACAGATCCATCTGGGGGTTACACTCCCTTTTCCTGCCTTTTCCAATATATAGTTTCATCAATCTTTTGCCTAATATCTCCTGTGTCTTCACATTCTCCATCTCAGCCCTCGATTTGCCCTCAGCATACAAACTTGAGTCCCTCTCTTTTTGCAAATACAGATTTTTATCTCTAAAACCACTTCCTGCTATTTCTCTCTTTTTCTATTTTTCTTCATATTTCAGAATTCTGAACTGCCATCCATTTCTCTACTGTACTATCTGGCTTCTACCTCTAATTAAACAGAGTCAAGTTATACCTAGTTTGCTAATTCTAGTGAAATTTATTTTAATTGATCTAACATATCACACACCAACAGAAAAGAATATACATTATTCAACTAAACTGGCTGACAAATTTGTACAGCAATTTGGGGGGAAAAACACAATTTGCTTATTATATGCAAACTACCATTTGTATAACTGAATTCCAAAAGTATTCAATAACTATGTTAAAAATCAGTTAAACGAAAAAGTTTAGAAGAAAATACCGACAAAATATGTTGCTAAGCCGATTTTAGAATTTTTAAAATGAAATAATGTCTACCATAAAATGATTAAAAATTTCCATTTCAAAACTATGTTAAATGTATGTCAAGCAACACATTTGAAATGCTTTATCACATAAAGTAAATATTAATGTTTAAAATATAAATGAGCAGACAGTTCATGAGAAAAAATACAAATGGCTAAACAACATAAAATGTTCAACTTTATAATAAATAAGCTACTTTTTCTACCTATCACATTTAAGAGTAAGTTAAATATCTCCCCCAATTCTAGTAAGCATGAATTAAAAGACCAGCATTATTTTGGTTCCTAGCGAATGGTAAAAATATATATGATTTTCATTTTGTGTTTATTTCTAGATTTTCTAAGTGGCACTAAAAAGAAGAAAAGCCATTTAACAACCAGAAGGAAAACATTATCATCTAGTGACAAAAATAAAAATAAAAAACAACAGAGGCTACAATAGATATTATAAAACAAAAAAGTAGGCAGAGCTACCTGCTGGGATTTTTATAGTGCCAAAAAGACCCTTTTAAAATAGTTTTCCTACATCTTATTAATGTAAGTTTTTATTGAAATTACTCTTTAAAAATTAAGATATAAAAACAAACACTTCTAGGGTAAATAGTTCTTACGAGGCCAAAATAATAGATTGCTTCTAGAAAAGAGGTTTTAATAAGGGCAACAGAAACTAATGTAGGGGTGCCCAGAAGACAGAAAGCGAACATTCTGTAAGGGGAAAAATGGGTGGTGAGCTAGAAGCCCAGAACACTAAAGGAAAGGCTTTGCCCAACTTCTAAAACTAGACACTTTAAAATCCCCTTGTCCAGAATATCATGCTATGGGTCCTGTTTAAAAGGCAACAGCTGCGGACACAGATGTGGTGTTTCCTTCTGTGATCCAAGCCAAGGCTCCACTGGATAGAAGCAGATTAATATAGCTCTAATGGTGGCAGATTAGATATTTGGCCTGTTTGTTAGACATAACTGAATCTGCGTTTCTGAGAACAGCTCTTGATGACGCACGATGTCACAAATCCAGCATAAGAAGGGCAGTTTGAAATATGGTGACAGAATACACATGTTAGTGAGTGAAAAATGCCGGCTACATATGAGAAATACTTACGTCAACAAAGTATAATGAAATTTTGTTTTCCTTTAAAGATATAATTCCTTATCTTATAAGAATGGCCTCCCCAATAATAAAACTAATACCCACATGTATGGATTTTTGATACTTAAAAAACAAGTACTGGAGAAAAACTTCAAAAACATAGAAACCCAGATTTTTCTTTTTTTGGTATCAACTACTTGGTTAATTATTTCAAGTATTCGAGCTCACACAAAGTCTGAGAAATTGATCACTACAATGAGCTTTTTATGTGGCAGAAATAGGAACTGATCCCAGGTGGTACAATTGCAAAGCTACCACCATATTCTAACTGCGATCTAGGTTGCTTTCAAGTTGTTTGCCAAATTTCAAACTGGCTACTCTAAAAGATGTGATGTCTAAATAGATTAAATTTTTTCATATATATAAAATTGCACTTTAGGTTCTGGGGTACATGTGAAGCACATGCCTGATTGGTGCACAGGCACATCCATGGCAATGTGGTTTGCTGCCTCCATCCCCATCACCTATATCTGGCATTTCTCCCCATGTTATCCTTTCCCAACTCCCTACCCCCTACTGTCCCTCTCCTAGAACCCCCCCACAGACCCCAGTATGCGATGATGCTCCCCTCCCTGTGTCCATGTGTTCTCATTATTCAACACCAGCCTATGAGTGAGAACATACAGTGTTTGATTTTCTGTTCTTGTGTTAGTTTGCTGAGAATGATGGTTTCCAGGTTCATCCATGTCCCTACAAAGGACACGAACTCATTGTTTTTTATGGCTGCATAGTATTCTATCGTATATATGTGCCACATTTCCCCTGTTCAGTCTATCATCAGTGAGCATTTGGGTTGGTTCCAAGTCTTTGCTGTTGTAAACAGTATTGCAATGAACATACCTGTGCATTTATAATAGAATGATTTAAAATCCTTTGGGTATACACCCAGTAACGGGATTGCTGGGTCAAATGGAATTTCTATTTCTAGGTCCTTGAGGAATCGCCACACTATCTTCCACAATGGTTGAACTAGTTTACACTCCCACCAACAGTGTAAAAGTGTTCCTATTTGTCCACATCCTCTCCAGCATCTGTTGTCTCCAGATTATTTTAATGATCACCATTCTAACTGGTGTGAGATGGTATCTCAATGTAGTTTTGATTTGCATTTCTCTAATGACCAGTGATGATGAGCATTTTTTCATATGTTTGTTGGCCTCATGTATGTCTTCTTTTTAAAAAAGTGTCTGTTCATATCCTTTGCCCACTTTTGAATGGTTTTTTTTTTCTTGTCAATCTGTTGATTCCTTTTAAATAAGCAACACCGCACGAAATGAAAGAACTCCAAGAATGCATTTTTCTAATCAAATTGCTGTTTAACCAAATCATTCCAAAAGTATTTATTGAGCAACCATTATGTGCCAGACACCGTTCTAGATGCTTGGGAAATATCAGTTGACAAAACTGAAACACACACACACACACACACACACACACACACACACACACAGAGTTAACATTGTACAGCTCATATTCAAGTGAAAAAATTAAAAAATATATGAGTAAATTTTAGCAGGCGTTAGAAGTCCTTTAGAGTATGATAAAGAGGGCTGGGCTGGTATGAAGGACGGTGGGGTTTCCATTTGAAATGGGAGTCCTGCATGACAGATCAGGCATACAGAAGTTGCACTGAATCAAAGACTTGAAGACACAGGCAGAGAGGAAGTGAGCTATGGGGATAACTGGGGAGAAAGCGATCCAGGCAAAGAAAACAACCAGCACAATGAGAATGTGCCTGGCATGCACAAAGAATAGTAAGGATAAGTATAGCTGCTTCAGAGTAAGTGAGGAGAAAGGTAATGAGAGATGAGGTAGCAACAAAGAAAAAAGAGCCCAACTGCAAGGCTGTGTAGGCAATTGTAAGGTCTAACATGGGAACCATTTGGAGGGTTTTGAGCAGAGGACTGACATGAACAGATTCGGGTTCTGAAAGGATCACTCAAGCTAGTATGTTGTGGATAGATAGCGAGGGAAAGGTGGAAGCCAAGAGAAATGCTATGAGGTTTCTGTAGTAATCAGGGCTAGGCATTATACCAGCCTGACTAGAGTTACAGCAGTAGAGATGGGAAGAAATGTCAGATTCTGGATTATTCTGCAAGGAGGACTAATGGAGATTGGAGGTGAGGTGTGAGAGAGAAACAGGAGTCAGGGATGCCTTCAGGATTTCTGACAGAGGAACTGAAAGGCTGGAGTTGCCATCTTATAAAGGATGGAGGAGATTTGGAGGCAATAATTGGAAAAGTATGAGATGTCTATTAGATATCTAACTCAAGAAGCCAATTATTGCAACTGGATATATGAGTGTGGAATTCAGAAGAGGAGAAATTGTTGATATAAACTTAGGAGTTATCTACCTGCCATTTAATTTCTAGTTAATAGATCAGGGGATGTAAAGCATTGATTGGTCAATTAATATACGTCATACACAATGTCATGCACTTTCAAATACCTTGTCATTTACTTCTTTATAACCTCCTTGTAAAAACTCCTAGTATTTACAGACTTGAACTTTCTAGGGACTAATAAATTAAGTTGAGAAAGCCTAAGAAACTCTCTGTGGCTAACCAACTTCCTTTATGCCAATTAATTTTAGAAGAGGCAGAACTTGGACACATATGCAAGTTTTTCCATTAGCTATACAGTGTAGTCTCTCAAAGGCCCAGTACAAACAGAAACGTAGCTTACATTCTGGCTTCTGGGATGACGGGGAAAAAAGAAATCTAAGAAGTGAATGCAGAACTGTGCAATTACCCCCTAGTATCATAATAAATACCTTTTATGTGAATTAAATTTAAAACTAAATTAATAACCTTTTATAAAGAATGAAAACATATGTGGCCTTTTAAATTTTGAGCCAAAATGTTTAAAACATTTTATGATTTTTATTTACTAAATAAGTAATCTTCTTGAAAAATTACCTGTTTCTCACAAGATATTTTATTTTGATGACAGACAGGTGCTAAATTGTGTACCTATGTGAAACATGAAGTAATCAATTTCTCTAAAACATAACATAAAAATAATGGATTCACTTGATGCCATATTTTTCAAAAACAAATAGAATTCTCTCTCTCTTACCAAATATTCGTCCTTAAAAGTTTTATATGTCACTTCTCTTATCCATTTTAAGTCTATTCATAATTACACAAGATGCACATCCTAGACAATTAACCAGGCTAAAGTATCGAACGTCACTTCTGAAGGTATGTATGAATCAAATTCTAAATTCTACTATGAAATTGGAAATGGCTACAAAATATGCCAAGCTTGAGAAAAAATGCAACTATAAGATTTCTTATTACAACCTAACCTATATATGTTATTTTGACAAAAAAAATCTTGTGAAATATTTCTTTCATAAGATGATTAATAAAAATGTTTCATGTACTCATTCAGGCATTAAATGCCCAACACTATAGCCTCTTATTCTTTGTTTTTGGGGGAAAGATGCAGAAAAGACTTTCAAAATTATGCAGAATGTTATATTAGAATGAAATACTGTGTGTATAATGCATATTATAGAAACAATATATGAAATACATGTTTTTAAAGTTTACAGTATAACTTTCAAGGAAACAATTTGAAGTGTTAACTTTTACGTGTTATGGTTTTATAGGTGAGGTTAGCTCAGAGAATAAACACTGACTTGGCATTAACATTTACAAAATAAATTTTTGGAGAACACATTTGTTTAACATGCTACACACACACACTCTCTCTCTCTCTCTCTCTCTCTCTATCTCTCTCTCTTTAGAGTTCCCATAGCTCCTTGATACCAATATATATTATTTGGCATATTTTAATACTTATTAAATATTTTCCAAATTAATAACCCATCCACTGAAACCCACTGTGTTTCCTAGAAACCAGTGACATTAGCAGACACTGGAATATGTGTTTTGGGGGCACTAACCAAAGGACTTGGTGCCGTATTGTCTTATACAACCAGAGTAGCTCCACGTATATTTGTTTTATATATGGCAGCTCCGTGCAATATTTTCTTGCAAAAAGCCTTCTGTCACAGAATAACTTGGAAAACCATTGTCCTGAAGACTTCCTCATTAAAGGTATATTTAGAATTATTTAGGTATTAAAGTTTCACATTTATGTAACAGAACTATGGAAAGAATAGTGAGACCATCAACTGGCACTTGGACTAACATTACCATTCAAAAAAACAAATGGCATAATAAATCTTCTTTGTCTAATTTACCATAAAGTTTAACATTTGAGGCAATATTAGGTATGGTATTACTAAACACTGAGTTCTTTGCAGTAATGTGCAAAGATTCACCATGGTACATGTTTACATTAAAGTAAATAAAACACTTCAGTACAAAAGCCCACCCCCTCCATGTTGAGAAGACTTAAAAAGGTATGCTGTATAGAAAGAGAGCTCTATACTTTATAGAACATTTTTCATTGTGATCTTATTAGTCTAGCAGTTGAGTAAGACAGATTGAGTGATCATATGCAATCTGCAGATGAGTAAATGAGGTACAGTGACAAACGAAAATGATTCAGAAAAGCTTTCAAAGTTAGCAGCAGGAGAAAAGGAGACTCCTAGGTCTCCTTTTCCAAAAAATTGAACATGTACCACACACAACCATGTCATTGTCTAATGACCTAATGCATGATAAATTTACTGTATCGGGATCTCAAATAATAGGCCATAAATAAAGGACTATAGAAAGTAATTTCTGTTTACACATTTGGAATGAAATCTAAACTTAAAGAATGGAGCACTTCCTTTTGAGCTAAAATCTCAGACAGGTTTAGCCTAAGCACTTGTATTTGCTAAGGAAGAAGCAACTTCCCTGTATAATCACAAGGAAAAGACCTCTGATGTTTTTCTTTTAGCTACTAGCATACACTCAGGGTCCTAGATAGAAAAATAGCCCTCAGAGATGTCCATGTCCTAATCCCTAGAATTTGTGAATATGTTACATTACATGGCAAAAGTGACTTGACAGATGTGATTAAGAATGATGAGTTAGAGCAATGATCCTGACTATCTGGGTGGGCCCAATGTTACCATAAGGCATTTATAAGAAGAGGCAGGAGGACCAGAGTTGAGAGACACGAAGATGGTAGAAATTATAGTGATGTGATGAGAGAAGGAATTAACTCACCTCTGCCAGCTTTGAAAGTGGACAAAGAGGGTCACAAGCCAAGGAACTTGGGAAGCCTCTAGAAGCTAGAAAAGGCAAGGAAACAGATCCCTCTCAGATACTTGAGAAAGAAATGCAACTGTGCCAACACCTTGATTTTAGCACCGTGTAGTCCACGTCAGACTTCCGACCCACAGGTCTGTGTAGTTATATAGAATTATAAAATTAATAAATTTGTGGTTTTAATCCCATTAAAGTTTACAGTGATTTGTAATGACAGCGATAGAAAACTAATATAGTTGTCTTAGAAGAACATGATCTCTTTAATAGATGAGGAGATATTTTAAAAATTTTTCAAGAAATATTCACTTAAAGTCTAAGATGTGTCAGACTCCAACATTTCAGATTAAAGAAAACTAAGACATCTTCCCTGTGGTCAGGAGTGAATAGTTTTTTCAGATACGTGAACTGGATTGTGTATACATGTTACATGTAGATACACACATTTATCTGTGTGCAGGATGACAGCAGAGTGACGGGAGAAGAAAGGGAAAATAAAGGAAAAGAGATTTTAGAAATCACTAAGCTAACTGTACAAATGAGGAAACTATAATCCAGCCTGGCATTCATAAAGTTTAACATCCACTTGCCCAGAAATAACTAGTACTTCTTTTGCTGAATTAACAAAATGAAAGCAATGTTGAAGTCTTTCTGAGATTCTAACACGAACAATCTCTAAATTTAGATTATGAATCAATCAGCCCTAGATGATTCTGAAGACAATCAGTTGTCATGGTATTTTCTTCTCCAACAGAAAATTTTAGGCTAAGCAACTGATTCATATTTTCTAATTCTAACAGTAAATTTCAGATTCTATTACATTTGAAAACTACAATTTAACAACGATGCACCTTAGGATGGTTTATATATTCTAATGAATATGAAAAATAATGTATATTTTTAAATTAGTACCTAAAATAAGCAAAACTATTATACAGAGAAATGTATTGATACAGTGGTTATGACATAATAATGTGCATCTGGAAAACTTTGGTTTTTTAATAATACTATTACATCTGACTTTAGTCTCAAAAAATAGAAATTCAAATTAGATGACTCTATATAATAGAGAATGATCAATGTGCATCTATATAATTTATATGTCTAGGACATTAAACCATGTCTTCTGAATGGTTTCTGACTGATGGAATTTTTCTATTGTGGTTAGAAAATCGAAGAGGAGAAGAAAAAAGCATTTTATCTTGAATTATTTTTTTCCACAGAGTTTCAACCTCTGTAGCTGAATTTGGAATCTTCTTATATCAAAAATCTATTACAGATAAAAGTATAGTCTTTCTGTGTAATACCTGTTAGGTCTGGGCATCAGAAACACTAGATTGATGAATATTTCATATTAATTGGCATTATAAACTAGTATAGAAACCAAATTTCTTATTAGTATTATCTAGTATTCTAAACTAGCATAACAACCTCATAAACTTCACATATCATCTGTGGTGAACTAAGACACTCTAAATACATTAAGTTTGGGGAAAAAATACTATGGTGATACTATAGAAAATAATGGATTAAATGCCTATACAATTTATATGATAGGGACCGTTTATATTATATAAACAGTCATGATGATAATGACAATGACAGTTATAACAGTTTTCCTGGTGCGAGGCTCTGTGATACATGATCTCATTTAGGCTTCACAATAATCCAATGGATCTGTATCATCTCCATCTACAGTTGAAGAGAATGACTTAGGAGGATTAAGTATCTTTCACAAAGGGACACAGCTAGTAAGTGATACAGCTAAAATTCAAACTCTAGCCAAAATCATGTCTGTCCAGCTCCCAAACCACACTTCTTAACCATCTTCTATTGGCAAGAGTGAATGTCCCAAAGTGTCCTGAAGGACTGAACTGTGTCTGGCACTTATTTCCTCAATCCATAGTACAGAATATTGAGGAACTCAATTAACCGTTAGTTTCCTTTATAAATAGTCTTAGTTTCCTTGATATAAACTGGATAGATTGGATGATGTTAAAAGTTCTTTTTACCTGTACAGTCATTCATATTTTAGTCATGTATTCCATAGACAAATACACATGCATTCCCTTTGCCAGACCTGCTCTAAATGAACCAAGCAGGGAAAGTCCCTGACCTGATCTCACTCTAGTGAGGAAGACAGACTATAAACAAACATTTCTGGAGAGGACTACTTCAGGAAAGGTATTTCTGGCAAGGGACATTTGAATTATCATGAATAACATGATGAAGTCATAGGCATATATCCTAGTGGAAGAGTTTTCTAGATAGGGGGGATTCATTCCAATGGCTCCTTTAAAGTCTAACCACACTGGACATCCTTTTGACTAAATGTATTTTTCTATATGATTATGGGATTCACACCTTAAGTGATACATTTTCGATGATAAAAAGAAGTTGGAAGTGATCATTAGCATTCAGCTGAACCTTAACTCTTTCCTAGACCTGCTAATCTGTAAACTGAAAATCTGCCATTTGGGATGGAGTCAAACACATGATTCAACAGTAAGTACCAAACTACTAACAGTAATTCATACAAAATATATCTAATATGTCTTTGTTACCTTAGATATATTTTGTATGAATATATTTAGATATATTCATACAAATATGAATATAGATACATTTTAGATATATATACTTAGATATATTTTTTGTGAGGCTATAGTGCCTCACAAAATATATGTGATTATCTTTTGAATTAATATTGCTCTGTGAAGTATCATTTGTAAATTAATGAACAACTGTTTGTATTCCCCAGTGCTTCAAAGTTCATGCCAATGAACTGGAAAGCTTAACAAACACAGAATGAATCTCTATGTACTTAATATCATATCAGGATGTATTGCATAAAGTGAGTTGTTATTTAGCGTAAGACTGGAGTAATGACAGCTTACTGTGCTAAATTTGATACATCAAAAGCATAATGCAATCATTTCTATTACTGTTATGTTCTCAAAACCTAGCACCGTTTGTTGATTTTATGACCACGGCATCTAACTAACTAGAATTTTGTAAAGTAGTCTGGAATGATCACTTAGAGAGTATTTACAGTCACTACAAAATAGCTTCATTTTTTTATAAGTACTCAAATCAACAGAAAGCAACTCTTTTGGTATGATTTGGTAGGCAAATAAGCAAACAAAATTGCACTACTTCACTCTATGAATAATTTCACATCACATCTAGTGAAGTAAACAGAAACCTTTACTTCATTTAAATAACCAAAATGTTGGCACAAACGAGGTTGTGGGAATAATTTTATTTCTATTTCCAGTAGTAATATTGCATATAACTAGCTTAAATGCTCAATCATGTATGCTTCCATTATCTTAATTCTATATATAAATGTATTCACTTAGCAGTTTTCAGGCAACAAAAAAAAAAATCTGACTGGATGCTGAGGTTGCATGGATTATGGTGCTGTAGAGATTTATGTTTAAATAGATGAGGAAAATCCTTTGACTTAAAAATATTTTTTCTTTTATTAATTATTCTAGACATTTCATAAGCCCAAAGAGAAAAGTAGTGCAATTCCTGGTTCACAGAATTGAGAGAACCTACTATTAGGAGAAAACATTTGTAGGCTTGAACCATGAATTCAGGTTAATATTTATTTTCTTGTTTATCTGTAATACTTATAAATTCTCTACAGTGAAAGAATAAAAGCCCTGGGTGGTTGCAGTGGCTCATGCCTATAATCCTAGTACTTTGGGAGGCTTAGGCAGGCAGATTGCTTGAGCTCAGGAGTTCAGGACCAGCCCGAGCAACATGATGACACTTCATCTCTACTAAAAATACAAAATTAGCTGGTATAGTAGCATACACCTATCATCCCAGCTATGTGGGGGTCTGAGTCAGGATGATTACGTGGATCCAGGAGGTTGAGTCTGCAGTGAACCGAGATGGCGCCACTGCACTCCTGCTTGGGCAACAGAGCAAGACCCTGTCTCAAAAACAAACAAAAACAAAACAAAACAAAAAAAAGAATGAAAGCCTCTTACACATCCATCAATATTTTTAAAATTAGAGAAGTAAAGCCCTGCAGCAAGATACAATATACATATTTTTAAAACAATCTGAGGAACATATTTGATTAAACTACTTCTTTATAGATTTCTGCTTAGCAATTTGGCTGAAGAATGGCTCAAATAACAAACATAGAAAAAAATTCCTGAACAAAGAAAAGAAAAAATTTTAGAGGATATCACATGGAAAAAATATTTGAAGTCTAAGCAAAAAAATGATTGCATAACTAAGTTTAGATGTATGAATTGTTCTTCAGTAATATAGACAAGTATTGCCTTCAGAATATAATCATTTTTTCTTTTTAACAGTATATATAAAATGCTTTCTATTTGAGCATCAAAATATATTGCCATCAGTTAAAAAATAACAGACAATATTTCAAATAAGATAAAATGCACTAAATTTAAATTAGAACATTTTGCTCGTGATGTGTTCTACTTTATCATATATACTATGATATCTGAGCTCTCTTTTCAAGAACACACTTGACTTACAGGAAAACTCTTATTTTTTTTTCAGATCAGATAGGTAATGTGCCGACATCATAACAAGGTTCGAGCGTGGCACATCTCACACAAGCGTGTGAACACCAGACCATCAAGCTCATGAACTACAAAAGGATCAAGGAAAACGTTTAACTGTCTCCCTATACATTGACTTGGATCCCATTTTGATTTAAATATTATCATCAAAAATAATAACTAAGAAGTTTGAGTAAGAGAATTTTTGTGAATTTCATCATCGTGAAAAGAAACTCTGGCAACCTAGAGAGGAGGCACAGATTCGCTTCTACAGCAGTGAAGGAGATACAATTTGGTCGGTGATTAAGGGCCCAAGCTTGTGTTTGAAGGCAGGCTTCACTGGTACCCTCAGCGAGTCATTTAATCTTATTAAACTCAACTCTTATCTGCAAAATCAGAATAATAGTATGAAACAGGTGGGGTTGTGAGGATTAACAAGTGCATATGTAAAATGCTCCATATATATTTGACCATCCTTACCACTCAGAATGTGTTTCATGCTGTTAATTATAATAAAGGCACTAGTAATATGAGCTGAGAAAATATATGCAGGTTATATGCATTTGTCAAACTAATTGAACTGTACACATAAGATTTGTGTATTACTGCATACAAACTGTACTTCAACAAAATAACAAGAAAATTGAATATATGTGAAGGTAGCAGGATGGGATGGAGAGACAGAAGAAATGTACACTACTTGGATCACATTGTTACTGGGTCTTAGTAACCTGATTAAGGTTTATAGGAATAATCTGTTTGAAAATGTCTTTGCATTATTAGTCTAATTATATGAATACTCACAGTTGACCCTCAAATATATTTTATATCATAAAAATCAATTTGTTAATCTCATTTTTGGTATTATAAATTCTAAAACAGATACAAGGAACAACCTCAGGCACAATCCACAGTGAAATTGTAATCGGCATCATTGTGAAGGTCTCTTTATTAATTGCATATCTCTAACCATTTTGTAAGGGTCCATGGAAATGTCATACACAGATGACTAAAGGTTAATAATTTCAAACAAGTCCACAGTAGCCAATGAGAAGCTACTGCACATTAGGCACAACGTTAAGCATTTTACAAGTATTTCCTTTTATAATCTATCCAACAATTCTACAGGACTATGATCTTCAATCTACCATATAAAGGTGAAACTGTCAAATCGTTGGACTAATTGTCCAAGGTCACAGAGTTGCTGATGTCAGAGCACACAACAGGACCCCTCTCAAACTCCACAGGCTATAATTTCTTAAAAACCCTTTTTAATTTTTAAGTAATTACTTTCCACAGGCCCAAAAGCACAAAAACACCTGCATGTGCCAAGTTTCTACCAAAAAGTATCACCTACATGTGATCACGAGTCCTTCTCTTTCATGACAATGTCAGGCATCAATCACTTTACATTCTTGCCCTTAATGCTGTTCCTTTTTGCATCCATACTGGGGAGGCAGAAGGAGAGAGGAAGGAAGGGGAGAGGAAGAAGGAAGGAAAGAAACCATAGGAAGAAAAAAGAAAAACAGGACAAGAAACATTTACATCATTGTACTCTTTATCCACGAAAAAATGTTCAATTTTATAGGTTCTACCTGTAAGAGATAGGTTCTACCTGTAAGACAAAGCTTGAAGAAGTAAAAGCCTTTTTAAAAACTTATTTTGAAATCATCTGAGATACAGAAAAGAATAACAGAATACAGTCATCTCTTGATATCCCTGGCAGATTAGTTCCAGGACCCTGTAGATCCCAAAATCAAGGGATGCTGGTACCTGATATAAAATGGTACAGTATTTGCACATTCTCCTGTTCACTTTAAATCATCTCCAGATTACTTATAAGACCTAATCCAATGTAAATGCTATGTAAATAGTTGATATAGTCTGCTGTCTAGTGAATGATGATTTTTTTTTAAGTCTGTACTTGCTCAGTTCAGACTCAATCACTTTTTTTCTTGAATATTTTCCCTCTGAGGTTGGTTGAATTCATGGATGCAGAAACCAGAGGTAAAGAGGGCTGACTATACAGAGTTCCTACATTTCCTTCAGTCAGAGGGGCCTTATATTTTAATCTGCAAGGTCCACAATGCCCACCAATTTTTGAGACTTGGGGATTTTATATTATTTAACACTAGGGTAAATTTTCCTTTAACAACATAAGCATAGTTACCAGTCTATATAACAAAGATTATAGTGGAAAATGTTTGATATGGATAAATGGAAAAACAGTAGGATATAGTTTGATGATTTTTCTAGCCAGTGTTCCTTTTAGCCTACCACATAACACCACTAAATCTTTTCTGCTTATAACACGTTTCTGCATAGTTAATTAGCTCATACTCAATTGGTAAACAGTGGGATAGCAAAAGATATATGGACTTACACGAGTTCCTTCCCACTCCCTGGCACCTGGTTAATGTTTAATCACCAAGTCACAGCAGGAGAACATAAAGTATACGAACAGAATTGAACAGAACAGGGCAAAGAGTAATACACAGAGTAATCCATAATGCCCATTTACATCTGCAGTATTATTCTTTGTTCTGTTTGACCAAAAAGTCTCTATTGAAAATACCCAACGTTTGCTTTTTCTGATTTTGATGCATTTTGTATTTGCCACCCTTTCAACTCTTCATCTCTTTTGAACAATACACTTTCATCTTTTGTTTTTCTATGATTAGGTTTATATTGACCGTATCAGTTATTTATTTATTTATTTGTTGGTACTAACATATCTTCCTAATGCCACTAGTTTTTTGGTTGGAATTGTTATTTTTTCTCATGGTCCTGTTTTTTTGTTTGTTTGCTTGTTTTAGGGCACGATTTGCAGAACCTATGTTTTTCGAAAACTCATATATCACATTACAGCAGAAACACCTGCCCAAGACTTTATCTTGTTAACATTAAAATAGAGTAGACTCTTAGAACTCTCTATTCAGTTAAGAGATTATAAAGAACTCACTACATTTCAAATAATCAGTTTATATATAATTATGATTTATAAATTATAAGTTCATATAACAATTGTAATAAATTATAAAAATTACTATCTGTTATATACATTTTTCAACTGAGATTAAGTTATATTTCTGAGATTGACAACCATAAAGCATTTAACTAGTTGTATCAGAATCACATTAAGTTGTTTTTGGTTTAACTCTTATGAGAATGTTTCCTAAATAATTACATCCTCTTTAGGGCACAACTAGTTGGAGTTTTCATCAAAGTGACTTGATAGTCTTCTTGAGAAGAAGGATCTAATAATACAGCTTCCATTATAGAATAAGTGCCCGCCTTAACATGTAACAAACATCCACGATAACACTGAAACTTTCAGCTAATACAGCAAGTGGAATTCAAGTGTAAGTGCAAGGCTACAAATTCAAGTACAAGGCTTCCTCGTGGAACTTTTCTTACATTTCCTGAGTTCTTCTCCCTGCTGAGGGCGTAACAAGTAAGATAAAGGATTCTCTTCTGGAACCTGTTCAGTTTTCTCTGTCACTTTCATATAGTATATATTTATTTGTCTTCCTATATTTTAAAAATCCCGCAGTCATGGTTGAAGACTTTTCTCTTTGAGCATAAAGCCCATGTCCATTAGATCTTGAAGCTAAAGTTCAGTACCAGTACCTTTTCTATCCAACATCACAAAGCAAAGCAAACTCTGAAGAAGTGTACTTCTTAAAACCTGAAGCCTGACATTTAATTTTGAATGAATTCCAACAACTGAACACGAACAACTCATTGATAAGAGCCAAAATCAATTCTTAGTATAGATCTCAAAAGACTTTGGCCCATGAGGTAGTAGAGAGAGAATCTGGGGGGTTGGCGTAGGGGTGTGGAGTATCCAGGTCCACGAGGACGTCAGGAATCAGGCTATCATGTCAGATCTCTGAGAATTGTGTCAGTTTGTTTGTGGGGGTGCTTCTATCACACTGACCCAGAAAGCTTCTTGAACAAGTTCTAAGGAGCATAATGGTAACAGTAACATAACAGCCAATCATGTCTTCATCTGTATAAGGGGGCTTGTCCACCTACACACAATGCCAAAGGATGGCTCTGGCCTTTCAATAATAGCAGTTTTGTGAGTTTATCAATTCACCACTTCATTTATGCATCCAGGCATCAAATATGTGGAGTACTTAATTAGTATCAAGCACTCATCTATCTCCTCCCTCCTTATTGATAACACAGACAGTGTGGCCAGAACAGTACACACTTTCCTGAGTAACTAGCACAGAATCAGCTCCCATTTCTCACCATTTCTCACAGTATTCTGTAACGTCTGCTTATTTATACTAACATTATGAGTACCAAAAAGGGGAAAATATGAATCAAATTCAGTATTATTATAGTCTGATGACAATGAGAATAAAAATTATATGATTTATTTTAACATGTGGAATTCCTTTAATGCAGTAATGGAAATTCAACAGACTTCTCTTTTTTAATGAACAGTTAAATGTTGTCCATTTGGCTTCTTATCAAAGAAATCCAATTAAAAAGTTACCAGGCGCTTTGCTACATTGCTATGGGAGTAAATTGGTTCAACGTTCTTCAGAAGCAATCTGACAACATACACAGAAAGCTTAAAAGTATTCCTATCATTTGGCCTAATAATTTCAGTTCTAGGAATATTCTGTAAAGAGATCTGCAACCTGAAGTTTTTTGTGCAAAACTTTTTATGTCATCATTAATTGTAGTCGGGAAAAGTAGAAAACAACACAAATGTATAACAAGAGAGAAAGTTATGTAATAGCCATAGAAAAAATTGACACATGATCATTAAAAATGTTTTTGAAACCTTAATACAGAAAAAAATGCTTGTGAAACAGACAAATTTTAAAAGGAACATTCAAAATTAAGTATATTGTTCTATGTAAAATATATAAAATGATGAAGACCCAGAAAACATTAACTACTTAGGTTAATTAGAAATAATTGTTTCTTTGTATGATTCTACCTTTAAAAACACTGAGCTGTCATCACAAATTAAAGAAATCCCAAATCTGGTATAATGGAAGTATTTTGATTATTTAGCTGTTATGCTAGGTGCCAGGAAGAAAACTTCGAGCCGGGGCCCAAAGACCTAGATTAACAGAGCATGTGTCAGTGACCACAAGAAGACTAGCCAAGAAAGCAAGAGAGGAAAGAAGATGATAGCAGAATTCCAAGCGGGCACTGACTGAGCACATTTCAGACAGGCAGACTTAGGGCAAATGCTAGTATATAAAAATTCATGCAACATTCTCTTGTCCACTGTCTGTATGGAAGAATCCTCGGATTGAAAGATTTTAGACAGACACTATGTTTAAATAAATAAATAATGATGTAGAAACAGTTTCTTTATATGAACCACATTTGTGCTAAGTAACTTATCTGATGCAACACAGTTGTACTGAATTTAGGACAGATTGCCATCAATGCCATCAAAACATAGGGCTTTTATTTATTTACTGCAAAATTGTTTAAAATGTTATTTTCTCTAATTATCTTTAATTACGTTTAGCAAACAGTGGATAGAAACCTTTTTCTTAAGCCTAAATTTTCTATTACAGCGCAAAATAGTCCAAATATTTCAGTGCAGAATGCCATGTATTACTTTCCACTCCAATTCTGCCCAGAAGTAGAAAAGTAGCAAATAAATGTCACTTTTTTTTCACAATTGGTCGACTTGAGTTGATCAAATGTATTCCATAGGAAAGGGAAGATTTCCTTCATAATTTGTCATGTAAGGAGAAAGTTTGTGGACAAAACTGTACACACACACAAACACAGACACACACATACCTAGAGACACACATATCCATAGCAGTCACAAGATACATTATTCCATTAAAAATGTACATACACACAGCATGAGCTTCAAGTCACTCACCTATAAATATGCTTCTCTGACATTACAATAAAGTCAAATAGTTCAAATATTTGGCCCTGAATTTGATTACATGGTTATCAATATTTTCATAAACAATATGAAATCTAAGTGCAGGGCACATAGTGGTATCAAGAAAATATTTTAAAAGCTGTTCTTTGATAAAGTTAAAGGTCATGTAAAAACTCCATAAACCTTTTCTTCCTCTATAAAATTGAATTGGGTTAGGCTCAAGAAAAATAAAAGGCTTCAGCCACTTGAATATTTGTACTAATGTCACTCATTTGCATTCCTTCTCATTAGAGAGCGGCCTGAAGAAAACTTAATCTAGATGACTCAAAATAGTCAAGACTCACTTGCTTTACTTGAATCCAAAATTAGAGGTTAAAAGGTCAAATGTTACTACAGCGTTGTGCATAATGGTAAAATATTGAAAAGAGTCTGAATCCCCTTATAAACCAAAAGGTTTGAATATATTCTGGTATACCTATACATTGGAATACACTGAAGCCATGAAAAGTAGTTTGTGAAGGGATGTGAGTGTGAATGTGTGGAGACAGAAGTAAGGCACATCTCTGCGTGTTTTCTGGTCTGTATACGTACATATAGTCATCCCTCGGTATCTGAGGGGAATTAGCTTTAGGACCCTCATAGATAAATAGCATGTACACATAAACTATACACATCCTCTCATATACTTTAAATAATCTCCAGATTACTTAAAATACATAATATAATGTAAATGCTCTGTAAGTTATATTTTTATTTATAGTATTTTATTTTATTGTTGCATTGTTATTTTTTCTAATATTTTCTATTCACAATTGGTTGAATCCACAAAGGCAGAACACACAGATACAGAGGTATGACTGTCCATATAGGTATATGTGCATCTACAGAGAGAGAAGGAGGCAATCAAGATACACTGCTAAGTAAAAATCAGAAATAGCTAAAAGGTGCATGTAAAATTAATTCATAAATTAATCTATCAAGTGTTAATGATACTATTAACAATATTTGCTGACAATTTCTATACAGGTGGTACTCACCTACACACTTTGTACATATTAACTCATTTAACCCTCACAATAATCGTATATTATTGGTTCTATTATTCTCCTCTTTAAATAAGGAAAATAAAGCACAGAGTTACTAGGAAACAAAGTGCCTTACTAGCAAACACAGCTAACAAGTGTTTTTGCTTTTTGCTTGTAAGTCTTCATTCTCGCCACAACCACCCCACCCTTGCTCATCTCTTTCCTCTTCCTCTCCCCTAAAGAGCCTGATTTTACAAATCACAACACCTGGATTCTGGAGTCCATGATCTTGTCAGGATTCAGCTCATGAGAGTAACCATCAGTGAGTGTAGAAGAACAAAAGAAAAGAGGTTGAAGTGAGAGTATTTACAGGCACCCCTCCCTGCCCTGCCCCCGCCTCTCAATGCGGCACTGTAATCCAATAGTGGCTGCACATCTCTACTCATATGCACAGCTCTTGTTTGGTAATCCCTTTCCCACAGGTACTGCTCTCACTGGGTTTCAGTTAAACCTCCCTCTCCTTAAGCCTTTGGTCCTAGCAGTAACAGATCTCACTTTTTGGGCACCTAGGCTGCCTCATCATTCCTTGTGGCTTTTCTTAATACTTCTATAAGTATTCCCCTCTTCAAAGTCTTCAGTGACCTCTGAGTCATCTATTTCCTGCCCAGACTGCTAGGCAGACAATAGCAGAGACAGGATTTGAACCCAAACACTCTGGCTCCAAAGGCTGTGCTATGCCTCCTCACTATGCTGGTCTATTGAAAGACCACTAGGCCAGGTTCAATGATTCACACTTGTAATCCCAGCACTTTGAGAAGTCAAAGTGGGAGGATCACTTGTGGTAAGGAGTTTGAGACCAGCCTGACCAATAGGGTGAAATCCCATCTCTACTAAAAACACAAGAATTGGCCAGATGTGGTGGCACACACCTGTAATCCCAGCTACTCAGGAGGCTGAGGCACAAGAATAGCTTCAACACGGGAGATAGAGGTTGCAGTGAGCTGTGATCACACCACTGCACTCCAACCTGGGAAACACAGCAAGACTCTGACTCAGAGAAAAAAGAGAGAGAGAGAGAGACAGACTGCACTAAATTATCATCAGGAATTTTATCTGGGAAATAAGATTACAAGAGGTAATTTAAATATGGATGTTTTATAGTTCTACAATATTTGAATTTTATTATCTATTTATCCAACAAAAATGCACTGATGATGGACCGCACTTACTGCTAACTACTACTTTAAAGAAATTTGATTATACCTGTAGAATAACCTAATTAAGGCACACAATCCACTTTGTAGTTAAATATTACTTGACAATCTTAACTACAACGTCTTTTCATAAAGTATGAATAATCATTCTCTAACACAGAAATCTAGACAATGTGTGGTAGATTTTTACCCAGTATGATGCCTTCGTGACATAGGTGAATTTCTATCCCACCTTAACTCTGCTTATCTTCAGAAATAGGACGCCTGAGGCCAAAATTCCTCCTAGTGACCAAAATGGCCAAGACTTGTGAGATCCAAGATGACAGCTTACTTGACCTCTGAAGAATCTCTAACTTCATTATATTCTAATTTTCATGCTAAATGATACACCCCACAGCACTATGACAGTTTACAATCACCATGACAACAATCCACTGAAACAATCAAAGGCGGGGGGAAAAGGCAGCACTCTGGTTTTGAGGAGTTCTCTGCCCATTCCCAGAAAAAAACTCAAATGTTCCTCCCTTATTTTTAATGCCCATCCCTTTCATTAGAGACGCCCGTTTCTGTGACTTTCCAGCTCTCTTATCTTCTCAATTCCACGCCATTGAATAAAGCCTGGACTGTTACATGTTCACTTTCGGTTTGGGTGTTGGTTTTGTAGCACCGAACAGACAAAGATGCCATTTTGACGGGAAACTGCTTTGTCAGTAACATACTGATGCTCTTGGACTGAAAAGAAAAATTCTTGAATAGGTAAGTATTAAAGGATTGTTTTTGAGTCAGGCTCACTCTGTTTCCCAGGCTGGAATACAGTGGGCCTCAAATTCCTGTGCTCAAGTGATCCCCCACCTCACCCTCCTGAGTAACTAGGAGGACAGTTACATGCCACCATAATGGGCTAATTTTTATTTTTATCTGGTACAGACAGCGTCTCACTAGGTAGCCCAGACTGGTCTCAAACTCCCCAGCCTCAAGTGATCCTAGGCCTCCCAAATAACTGAAATCACAGGTATGAGCCACCACCTCTGGTCTAAAGGATCATTAAATTACTGTTTCTCCTATTTTGATAAAATACCAAAGTTCTATTAGGATCTAGCTCTTCTGATGGGATGAGAACCAACAAAAGGAAACGTTTAATATTATACTTTTAATATTTAAACAACAGATTTTAACCACCACAGAATTTTATGGTCTTCTTTTGGGACACTACTGATGTTCAATATGGTAAATTTGCTTCAAATTTCATCAAATCTCTAAATTCTGTAAGGTACATTTTATAGGGGACTGGAGTCTAAGTTGCATCTCAGCCTCAAGATTGCTAACCTAACCTCAACCGTTGCTCTGCTTGGCCACAGTGCTGAGAAGCCATGCAGCAAACACAACACGCTCAGGCAACTTCTCCAATATTACAAGTTTCCTCCAGAAATGGCCTTTAGCTAGAAATGGAATTCAACATGAACAATTTTGCCTCATCACTAGATACTTTGGAATGTATGTGTATTTTCTAAATATTCAAGGATCACTGCTGTAATTTTCTTGCTAGGTAAAGGAAATTTCAATCTCCATTTTTAAACGGCAACCAAGAACTAATAACAAATATGTATTCCTGATACTACATGGTTCAAGCAATGTTTTATATCAGCACCTAACATTAAATTAACCAAATTCATTCGGGGAAAGAATCATAAAAACTCAATCTTTCTTCAGTTTTTTCAGTCTTTCACTTCCTCTCAATGTGAAATATTAAACCCATCAATGATATGTGGCATTTCCTAAAAGATGAATCTAGCTTACCAGAAAAAAAAAATGCAAACCCAGAATTCCCCCACCTCTAAAAAGCCTCCAGATGTCACTCAAATTCAACTCTCTTACCAAGGATTTACTAATGAATGACTGCCAGCAGTGAATATACTCTGGCCCCAAATCCTTCTGCCTCTATGACGTCAAGACCTCCACAGCCCTGTGCTTCCTGAGCAAACATGTGAGAAAAATTCAGGTCATTCATTATCAGAGCATAAATGCTAACAATCAATTTCTCCCAGCCATAGCTGTTATCCTGACCTAAGACCCATCTGTCATCAACATCTAAATCAGTGAACATTATTTTCAGACTGAAATTTGCTGGAATAAAGCCATTTAGTCTGTAGGCTAGGCAAGAAAGGAGATTAACTATACATTTTAAGTAGATGACATATCTTATAATCACATATGTAAAACATTTCAATTAGGCATTAATATATCTAGGCACAAATTATTTCCCTTCCTCTGTAGAGACTGATAGCTATGTACTGACTTTTCATTCTTCCATATATGCAATATACATAGGACAAAAGAAATAGTTGTTTTATCTAATTTTCCTGGTTACAGTAGTTTACTGACACCCAACACAGTTTTTGAAATCAAAATGGTAATAAGAGTCTGGTATAAGGAAGCCTGTGTCATTTTTCATGCCCACCTCAAGGCTTGCTTCTGCTGTCAGGGCTGCCTGAAAGGCTCACTGGCTACATTGCTCCAACTTTGTAAATCACAGCCACTCAGTCTTCACAAGGCATTTTCTGTATTCATCTCTAGAAACAACAAAATGCATCCTTTCTCTTGTCCATGCACGCTAATGAAAATAAAATAGAAAACCCTTAATGAAGGAAAGAAATGATTAAGAGAAAATAACTGGAAGCAAAAATCTATACTTAACTGTAAACTGAAAGCATGTACATAGCCATATTCAGATTTAGAGTGTGTTACTGATATTGGAGCATGGTATTTTGCAAAGTCTTTAATGATTCTCAATTTATTTATTCCAGAAGAATTATTTGTTTGTTCCTAAAGAACTATTAGTAAAAAGTATTTACTAAAATATAAAATGTCACTTTGAACCTGGACACTTCTGGCATAATGATGTGATTATGCACATTGCTTTTTTGTGTGTGTGAGACGGGGACTCACTCTTGCCCAGACTGCAGTATCGTGGTGCCATTACAGCTCCCCACAGCCTCAACCACCCAGGCTTAAGCAATACCTCTATATTCAGCCTCTCGAGTAGCTGGGACTTCAGGTACAAGTCACCACATGTACCTGAAGTCCCAAGCCACTGGATAGGCTGAGGTAATTATTTATTGTTGTTGTTTTATTGTTGTTGTTATAAAGATGTCTCTCACTATGTTGCCTAGGCTGAGCTTGAACTCCTGAGATCAAGGGATTCTCCAGCACTGGCCTCCCATACTGCTGGGGTTGCATACTGGTGTAAGCCATTGCACCGGCTGTGAATTGCATTTTGCTTTTTATACTGAAGAAGCTAATTCTTTTAAAAGCTTGTTCACTTAAAGAGAGATACTTGTCTCATGAAAACCAAAACAAAGATGAATTTTGTAAATGTGAGTGGAGGTCAGCTTAATTTAACAAAGCTCTGTAATTAGCAATTAAATAGAATCCTTAAAAATAAATGTTAAGAATTCCTGTTCACCAGCACTGAACAAAATTTTCTTTGAATCAACTGATTCAAAGAAAACCCCAAACTCCAGAATCAGGATAGGACTGAATTTGAAAGGGTAAGGGTGGATTGGGTGGGAATGTTGGTAGAGTGCATGAAAGAGAGAGAGGTTTACTGGGAGGAAGAAAGTAAAAAGGATAATATAGTTCCCCTCCCAAGAGTAAAGAGCTCAAAGAAAGGATATTTTTATTTGTTTTTAAGTGTTGTGTATTTCATAATGCTCCTGGGTAACGCTCTAGGTGGTATCAATGTCAACAGGAAGAAATATGCATTATGCTTTTATTTTCAATTATATTTGTTTTAGGTGAAAAAGCAAAAAAACCCATAATTGCAATTGATGAAAATAAATGTCAATATGAGCTGTATTAAAAAATTGAGAAAGAATTCAAAATGGGCAAAAAGAAAAAACAAGATAAATTAGTAGGTGCCCTGACTAGCTCATGTGTGTCTCTGGCTTTTATTGTCTTTGAGCCATTTTACAACTCTGAAAACATAGAAACTGACAGCAATCTCATTTACTATCAGAAACATGACAGAAATAGAAATGGATGCTGTGCCCAATGGAATGCAATTGATTACTGCCTTGTGGAAATTGACCACTTTTGCATCTTTTTTTTTAAGATACTAAGTCTCAGTTTGTCACCCAGGCTGAAGGGCTGTGGTGCAATCTTGGCTCACTGCAACTTCTGCCTCCTGGTTTCAAGCTATTTTTCCACATCAGCTTCCTGAGTAGCTGGAATTACAGATGTCTGCCACCATAGCTGGCTTTTTTTTTTTTTTTTTTTTTTTTTTTTTTTTTTTTTTTTTTTGTAGTTTTAGTAGAGACAAGGTTTCACCATGTTGACCAGTTTTGTCTCAAACTCCTGACCTCAAGTGATCTGCCTGCCTCAGCCTCCCAAAGTGCTGGGATTACAGGCATGACTCACCATGCCCTGCCTTCTACATCTTTTTGTGAATTAATTTCAGCACTTCCTTTCTGACTTTAAATGTGTGTGATACTTTAACTTCTCATTTGAATCCGTTGTAATATCTTACTGGTTCCCTCATTAATTAACCAGTTAAAAAGAATCTTTGGCATGCATTCATTCATATTTATATAAGTCATAATTTATTTTTTAAATTATTCTTTAGCTTTACACATAGGCATATGTACACACACTCACAGACAGACACATATATGAATCAAATTTAATGTTATATTATGCTTGGATTTTAAGTACTTTTCTTCACATTGTTTTTTAAAATTTGTTCAGTAAGCATGGATTACTTCAATAATTAGAAAAAAAAGCTTTCAAAAACTATGAAAAAAACAAAGCAATTCTTTCAAAGTATCTACACTTACCTCTAGCTCTCAAACAAGTCATTTTAATATCTGTGATTAGGCCAAGCATAGTGATTCATGCCTGTAATCCCAACACTTTGGGAGGCCGAGGCTGGCAGATCACTAGAGGCCAGGTGCTGGATACCAGCCTGGCCAACATAGTGAAACCCCATCTCTACTAAAAGTACAAAAATTAGCCAGATATGGTGGCACATGCCTGTAATTCCAGCTACCAGGGAGGCTGAGGCATGAGAATCACTTGAACCCTGTAGGCAGGGGTGGCAGTAGACTGAGATTGTACCACTGCACTCCAGCACAGATGACACAGCAAGACTCTGTCTCAAAAAAACAAACAAGCAAAAATCTGTGATTAGGTGAACCACTTAGAAGCAGCCAGTTTCTAAATCACCACATCTATCATATTTTCCTTTTTAAAAACATGAGGAACATATACATTGGGAAGTAAGAATTGTTAATCTTAATGAATGTATCACTCTGATACGGGTTGACTGTGTCCCCACTCAAAATCTCATCTTGAACTGTAAACCCCATATTGCCCATGTGTCAAGAGAGACATCAACTGGATGCAATTAAATCATGAGGAGGGTTTCCCCCATGCCATTCTCATGATAGTGAGTTCTCACAAGATCTGATGGTTTTATAAGTTTTAGACAGTTCCTCCTGCATTCATTCTCCTTCCTGCCACCTTGTGAAGAAAGTGCTTTCTGCTATGACTGTAAGTTTCCTGAGGCCTCCCCAGCCATGCAGAACCATGAGCCAATTAAAATTCTTTCCTTTAGGAATTACTCACTCTTAGCAGTTCTTTATAGCAGTGTGAAAACAGACTAATATATGCTCTATCAATATAATTGTCAAGATAATATATTTTAAAGGTCTATCAGAAATAGGCTAAAATAAGAATTTATACATGTGTTCTAGAAGAACAACTATCCCTTAATTTTTATTTGCAGAAACATTAAAACATTAAACTTCAAGCTGTACCATCCAAATATTAGTGAGGTAAGGTCCTTAATCTGGTTGGTCAGGCCACAGACTCCTCAGTTGTTCCAAGGAACTCATCTAAATTATTGAATATACAGTTTTATCTTCTGCTAATCCAAAGGAAAAAAAAAATCTTTGCACTCCATAGCCTGTCATATTAAAAAAGCACAAATGCATTAAAGATAGTAATAATACTTAAAAGTAAAATTAAGTCTATAAATACAAAAAGGAAAGTAAATGTCAGAAGGTTATAAGGACATTGATTTCATGTAAATGTAGATATGTAAATTCTTTAAATTTGCTTGTTTTTATGCCAATATCAGCACAGAGTTCATTATAAAATCTCAGTCCATTTTCTTACTAAATAAACCAATATGGTTGAGTGAATAATACCTTCTTTTGTCTTATTCTAAGCACTGAGAACAGAAATAAAAAGTACTCTGAAAACTTATTAAGACTAACCATAAAAGGATAAAACAAAGTTTCAGAATTTTTATGGGTTGAATTTTGTCCTCCCCCCCCCCAAAAAAAAAATTGCAGTCCTAATCCCCAGTGCTAATAAGCATGACCTTATTTGAAAATAGGGTCACTGCTGATGATCAAGCTGGAGTCATTAGGCCAGGTTCCATTCCAATATGTCTATATCTTTATAAAAAAGGAATATGGACTCAGAGACAGACATATAAAAAGAAGGCATGGGAAGAATGCTATTATAAGCCAACGAATGCTTGAATCCCCCAAAGCTAGAGAAGAGGCACAGAATAGATCTTCCTTCAGAGCCCACAGAAAGAACCAACCTACTGACACCTTGAACTTTGACTTCCAGCCTCTGGAACTTGAGACAACGCATTCCTATTGTTTACGTGGTACAGTTCGTGTTACTTTGTGACAACAGCTCCAGGAAACTAATACAAAAATTGGCATTTCATTGTCTAATTTCAAATGCTACTTTTGATCTCAAAAAAATATGCTGAAACTTTGCTATTCTCTAAACAAATTAATAATGAATGAAAAAGATATTTCTCAAGAGTCATTTCTTTCCACCAAACTCACCACCCATCAAATAAATATTTGAAAAGGATATAGTAATTTTTTAAACACAAATTATAATTGGTCTTTCTGGTCATCCATATGTCAATGACCATTATTAGTGATGTTCCCTTAACATCAGTTATTTCACACTTTGCAGCCATGCTTTCAAATTTTGAGGACATTTCAAAGTATATGTTTTATCTTAAGCATAAAAATCAAATGAGATAAGGTAATAAAGAACAAAAGGTAAAAGACAAAGCAGGATTAAACAAAATTCAAGTGAAAAATTGCTGAAATGTTGATTAAACCTAACAAAGCTCATTAGCCATTAATAGACAGTAGTGTTACAGTGAAAAAGAATGAGCACACTGTGTTATACAGAGAAACCCCTTTCCTTCAGAAATCAGAGATAAGCCCAAAATCATTTTCCTTTATACAAAGAGATTATAAATTATACAAAAAGATATGTTGATCTCAGAGAACACTGATTATACCTGTTTATTTTAAGTGGGCTTTATTTAATAAGCAATAATTAAAATATTAGAAACCTTATATAAAAATTAAAACAGACTATTACTGAATTACATACTATTCCTCTACCATTAAACATAACATCCTTTTAAGAGATAAAAATCTCAAGGAAATTATAATGACTATTTGTTTAATTCAGAAGGACTACCTTGGGAAGGGAAGATACACATTTCTATGTGTTACAGAATTCCGACTGCATGACCTACTATACAAAGAAATTAAGTTCCTCAGTAACAGCTAAAAATATTCTAATATAGATACAAGGAGATTTTTGAAAATATTCAAGAAAGAAGGTATAATTTAAAGAAAAAAACAACAAAAACAAAAAAAATTGTCCACTAAGCTATGAGTCAGTTGGGTACAGGAGGAGTGAAGGGGCCAGCAGGCTAGGAGGTTCCATGCAGCCTGCTCACACATGCAGAGCCCTATAGACAAGTCTTACATGAGGAAAATTAAAAGCATTACACATTTTTTAAATCACATTTTAAACGTCTATACATCTACACTCAAAGATGTTGAGATTAGAACAAATATCATAGAATCCAACATTAATATCTACCTTTTCCTCCAAATTTTTCTTTGAATTTAAAAAAGACTGAATTTGAAGCTATGTGACAAGATGATTTCTCCACAGCAATTAAACTAGAAAGCAGATTTCTAAGCATTACAGTAGAAACAGAGTAATAGAAGGAGATACGGAAGTGGCATATGTTTTACAATTTAATAAAATGTATCAAAGATAAAAGTATCTCTCTCTATTAAAAAGTAAAAGTTCTAATTCAAGCAACATATACTTGATACTGGGTTATTCTCAAAGCAGAGAGCATTTTAAATGAAAGAGCGTGATTTTTTTTTTCATATTTTCAAGTCACTTGTCAGAATTCGTTATAGCTTATAGCCTTTTAGAAGTTTCGAGATGACTGATGTGTAGTCATCAAATCTCTTTGGAAATGTTGTTTGAAAAAGGATGTCTAGGAAAAGCAGTGCTATAAAGAGAGGAACTATCACTTTTATGTTTTAAAAAAAGCAAGCGAAAACGTTTATTTGCCTAATTCCTACTTCACATCATACTTTGCACTTTTCTAGGAAGAAAAAGTCTTTCCACAGAAACATGAAACATTGCTTTTGAAAGACTAGAAGCAATCAACTAAAAATTAAGAAATTGTTGCAAATTAAATCTGTAGTACAGCTGCATCCATTTAAAAAGAGCAGCTGTTGCAGAAATAAAAGTACATTCTCTGCATCAAACTACAAAACATTAAAAAACATAGTGACATTTGATTAAATCGTTATTTATTAGAGGCAGTTCATATGGCTTTTACACAGATGATTCTTTCACATAAACACCAGCTTCTCTTTTTACATTAGAAGTTGAGAAGTCCTTATCTCTAAAACAGTCAGACATACTTAGTTCCAATTTTGTCCTTTGAGAAAAAAAATTATTTTATTTTAATGTGTATTATATCTTGGCCAGCTTGATTATTGGTATACCTGGGCTTTAATGTTTTGCATTGTTAACTTTGTGTGCCAGAATCTGTTTCTCTTCATCTGCAACTCCTGTATTCTTCAACTTGAACATGATTTTTTTTTCTTTCCCTATATGTGCCCAAGTAAAACACTGAAGTAAAGCTCACTCAAGAGAAACATACACCTATAGAAAAAAAGGGAATTTCTCTATGCCATGACCTTTGGGTAAGTTATTTTGGAACAAAAATATTTGTGTTCTTATGGCTTAGAAACATTCTTCTATATCGGTTTTTTTTTTACAGTAAAATAAATGCATGTGTGCAATTAATCTTTTTAGTCACTAAAATGTTTTTCATTTCTTAGTTAAATGATAATTATGTAATCATATGAATCAAAACAAAAAGAAATAATCTTGTGCTTTCTGTACATGTTAGAGAAAATTACTTGGGGAACTTATTAAAAATATCTATTTCCCAAGTCACTTACTTATGTAGAGAATCTGAATAAATTGTTCAAGCCAAAAACCTGTAGAGTTTGGAGGATTTGTGAATAGATGCTGTAAGCAGTAAATGGAATTCATTTCAATGTTCTTAAAAATATACAAATAAATATTAAAATGCTTCCTTTACTTATTTTTTGTTGGCTGTTTCATTGTGTTACTCTATATATAACTACCAAAAGGTAGGTCTTACAGTACCCCAGTTATGATCAGGGTTTGATGTAATACGGCAAGAGTCTTCATATTGCACTGACACTAACTGCCAAATCCCTCTCATTGGTTGGCCACTGACACATCTCGAAGATACAACTAGGACTAGTTAATAACAAGAACAAAAAAGTCAGTAAATACAGTTGAAAGAGTCTCATATAGCAAAGAATCATTTTTAAGAATTAAATGAGCATATAATAAACATTCAATTTCAACTTGAAACATTCATTATTCAGACATTCATTCACCAATCTTTCTATGATGGGATAAAACCCTACAAGGTTTAGATTTCCTACTCTCTATTTCATGTCACCTTTAGCAGGAAAATAATTTAAACATCTGTAATGCTACAGAGTATATGATCTTACAGTTTTACCAACAGTCCCTAATTACATCATCTACAACTAAGTTAACATATATGCTATATCTACTTTGCCTTCATCAAGTCTTTCAAAAATAAAAGCGTTCAATCAAGTTTCCATAGAAAGAGCAACAATATATTTGGCTTATATTTCAGTAGTTTATATAATTTTTAATTAAATTATGCAATTACAATAGTAAGTATAAACTGGCCTGGTAACCACAATTGATGGACATTAGTTGGTATTTTTAACAGAGAGACCAGAGCATTGGTTAACCAAGTTAGTTAGTTAAGGTCAGGCCAATGAAAACAATTTCTCCTATTGTTTCATTTAAGAACCTGAACAGTGTTCTGCCTTCACTGTCGATGCTAGTTTTGTTTAGTTACTTTGGAAGCTTCTCCCACTTAGAACTTATCTTTGTGAAAAGATAGTGGAAAAAGTTATGCACAAGTTTTTCTTTCTCACTACCCTACTGTGGTTTTTAAGCTGAATGAATAAGCTTCTGGGCAAATCATTACTTTAAGAAAATTGAAAGTTATGTAATCCAAAGCAAAGAGAGGAGGGAAACTTCTTTCCATGAGGTGAAAATGGTCAATAAATTAAGGAAATTATTCCTAATAGACTTGCAAATAATCTAGGCATTTCTTCAATAATAAGATCCTGTGTGTTTTGTAAATGCTGTACTTTATTTCTTTAAGAAATAACATTTTTAGAAAATACAATTGAACATGTTAAATTATACAATGCTTAGGACATGCAGCAGTTTGCCCACAATCAAAATAATTTTTTTATTCTGAATGCTTTACTATGTAAATGATAAAGAAGGTAAGGAAATAAGTTTAAAAGCCCTGAATGCAGAGGGCCCCTACTATATAGCTAAAAAACATTATATAACCTGGATGATGTTCTATCGTTTTGACTTGGAGTTTTATCCCGTGGCTTTTCTACAATTAACTGTCTTCTGTAGCACTGACACTAACTGCCAAATCTCTCTCATTGGTTGGCCACGGACACATCTCAAAGACACGTCAAAGACTCAAACTTTGCATGTTCTCACTTCAAAGACAGTAAGGGTTTGGCCTCACAGCTATTAAATGAAGCCAGGAAGCAACAGCAAGAGCTTGATGGACAGATGAGCTCATCTTCACTGCTGTCTCCACAGCCAAAAGAAAAAATTTTCTCCAGTACTTGCTTTTGTCGACAGTAATGAAAAGAACTCAGAAAAAGATGATTAACTCTTGACAAACTAAGCCTTTTAAATATTTGGGGACGTCAGGCTTAGATCATCCAGCTTCTCGATTTTGCTCTTTTGTATACATTCCAATTGCTTTGCGATACCAGTCAATGTAAAATCAATTTGAGACTTTGTTGAAGGATGTTCAACTATTAACATCTGAACTTGTAGGAGTTCAGAGCAATAGGTGAGAATCTTCAAAGCAACGGCAACTGCAGCTGCAGAAGTCTCTGGTCCAAGCGCCCTCAGTGTAATATCACTTTCCAACCACAGTTTCTGCCACACTGCCCCAGGAAAGAATTGTATAAATGTGTTCATGTTTGACCATAAACTCAAAGGAACAGGATATAGATATAGGATGAACAACCAAAATATTTTTCTGCATTAAGATTCTTTTTCCTTAATTCCCTTTTAACTTATAAGAAGGGATAATGATAGTTCTTCAGTCTGGCCCTCAGCAACCAAGATACATGATAAACTCGAGAGATATGCTCAAGGCATAGCAGAGAAGAAAACACTGAGAGAAATTTAGGTAAGAAGGTAATCCATGAACTTCAGCACCGATGAAGCAGGAGTAGCGTAGAGCCCCCTGGGCTTACTACTGCAATCACGTTACACCAACAAAAAGAGAGCAGTTCATCAGTACCCGCTGGAACGCAACTTTAGCTCTGATGATGCCTTTCAGGCGACACTACATTTGATACAGCTTATGTACCTAAAAATGATGTCTTCAGTGTTTTTCAGTTTCTATTAACAGTGTCAGTTATCTTTTAAGGGAATGACTAAAAACCTTTTCAAGAAGGAAGAGTATTTAGAAGTATTAGATGCCATAACTCAACCACTATTCTTGAGAAATACAGCAACGCTACCCGAAAAATTAAAAATGAATTCCAAACTGCCATTTTTCTAAGCAAAAGTATAGATAAGAAGCCTGGTCATGATAAAATGTGGGTTTTAATAAATGTTGAAAAATATCACAAAGTATGTATTTTCAAATTAGTGTATTTTCTGGTTTTTAATCAGGATAGTGAGAAAAATGCATGAGAAAATTCAGAAGGCTGGTAGATTTTTCAACTATCCAAAAATCTAGGCAAAAAATGAATGTGCCAAAATTTTGATCTGGAAATGATTTGAGATTTATTGTCGAAGAGGGACTATTTGAAATTAGAATTAAGAATACTGAAATACAGCCCATAAAATATTGGCATTGTCCTGGCTTAATAAGGATTTTGTAATATTAACACTTGCCCTGATTATGAAAAAGGAAAATTCATTTATATTATATTTCAAAACAGGTGAGTATATCTGGATGAAAAGCGTTATTTCCTGGAAAATTTTACATTTACAATAAACATTTACATCATTAAGTTTACCAGCAGTTTCTAATCTTGTTGAATACATTCAGTATTTGTTGACTCCTTCCTGAATGTCGAGCACTGTGCTAGGTAGGTACTGAAAATACAAAAACACAAAGAGTAAGAGTCATCAAGGGCTCTCTCAAGGCAGGCGTGTAGTGGTCGGCCTATTGGCTCTGGATGCAGTACTTATTAATTACATAACACGCCTCCTGGGTTTCCAGAAGCTTGATCTAATGAGAGTGTATAAAATAGCAATGGCTCACGAGGGTATGTATGTCTGATTACAACTACAGCTATTACAACTATGTAATATAGCAGTATGTTTATTTCCTCAGTATGCTGTTTGGAAACATTGCTCCTTCCAATTTAGCATGCTGTCTTCAAACATGACTCCTCTCCATGGGACAAGAGGCCAATAGGAATAAACCATCTTTATTTCTAAGAGCCCTTTATAAAAATTTAGAGGAAGAACAATTCCTAAGCTCATTACCCTTCTCTCACAATTATTATAAAAACTGCAATTATTGACAGACTATTTTGGAAGAACATGTGTCTTCTGCAGAAGCTTAATGCCTTACACCTTTTATGTATTTGTTTTAATTAATTACTTAAGGAATGAGTACTTTCAAGATTTCAA